>NC_044206.1:2203134-2265634 GCF_900880675.1 Sparus aurata
CAACTTTTGAAAAGTACTGTGTTGTTTAATTTACAAAGAATAACAACAACCACAAAAAGGTACATTTACATTTACACTCCAACTACTTCAGGTGCTCAATATATTAATCAATTCAAAAGCAACAGAGCGTTTGTTAAAACATTCTCCCAAACAACGACGGTCAGAGTTTGGGGAGTGTCATCACATCTTTTCCTACCAAAACTGAAAACACAAGACAAGGTATGGATCGAACATATGTTTGAGCCTCTGATGTTAGCATGTCTGGAATATCTGATTACTCTCCACAGCAGTAACCTGGTTTAACCTTCATAGCCAAGAACTGGGATGTGATAAACTACAACATTACATTACAAAAGCACTTCCACTGCAAGTGGGCCTGTCCTCAACGCTACTTTATATAAGAATTTGGGGGTATTGTTAGTGGCTTTGTCTAGGGCAAGGTGATATGGCCCTAAAATTATGATGCAATTTGTTTAGGCCATATCACAATCCATAATATATATTCCATTGTTTTCAAATCTCATCCGAAGTACTTCATGAATTTCAGGACTCTGAGAAAATTAAGCATCACACATTTTTTTAACAAAGACCTAAATATCAGTATTGTGACAATATTATTGTGATAACTACCTCAAAACAATATTAATACCATCATCAGTAATATGTATATTTTGACAAAGTGGGTAAAGGCAAGTATTACAACAGTCTAATAAGTTCAGAGTCACATTACATCACTTTATTGTAATGCAGCCTTTAAATCAAGAAAAAAACAAAACTTATAACACATGACCATATAACAATATCCAAAATTCAACACCTAACACCACAACAATACAATATCAATAAATTGCCCAGCTCTAGCTTAATTGTATGCTCTATGTCGCTCTCTTCTTCTGTGGAGACACTGAGGACACACTGAGGACACTTTTGCAGGTTTATTATTTCATAACAACCCAGCCAGAGACTTTCTGTTTGACAGTGATAATATGTTGTGGAAAAAAAATATTTAGAAAGACACTTAGGATCGCTTTATCCAGCAGTGTCTGCAACATTAAATATTATTGTATTGACTGATTTGATAACATGTACTCTATATAGCCTATGTTAATTCCCTTTTAGAACTAAATGTAATGTTGGTATAACTTTGTGAATTACGGACATGTTAGCAAAGATCTTATCTTGCTCTGTTAACATTCTGTTAGATTTAACAGTTCCGGGCTAGTAGTAAACATCTAACCCTTCTAAAGATCATTTATGATTTATTTGATTCTAACATTCAGGAAGCATTTAACAAGATTCGATATTAATTTAAGCTCCATGTAAAGTGGATGAAGTTGTTGTTTCCCAGGCAAGGCCTGTCGGCTTTAATGATGCAGTTTACACATCTTTATGATTGCTAATTTATTAAAGTTCCACAACCAAAACAAAACAAAAAGAGTCAAATGTGACTTTAAAACTACTATAATTTTTAGTAAGTGATGGTAATAAAGAATATTTTAAAATCAATACTGATGCTAACATTTCAGTATTACATTTCATAGCTGTGAAACACACGATTGTACAATCCCAGACCTGTGAGTGATGCACAGAATGATTTTTGTACACTTAACTCCTTCACTATTCACCATACAAGAGGAACTGGTGGGTGAGTGAGCAAAGTCGTTATCTTTGAGTCAAATGACTATGATTTCAATAGGCAAAACTGCATAATTTTAACTGTGTACATGAGGTGCCCAGATAGAAAGCTTGATAGGCAGCAGTAAGCAACAGTTACTAAGGAGGGAGGGGCTTAGCCAAGGGTCAATCAACACCAACAAGTCCCTCTATTTTTCTCGACTGTTGAGCGATTTATGACCCTGAAGTAGCACAATTGAGTCCCTAAACACTGACACAAGGTTCCTGCAAACACAGAAGTTTGTAAATCAACAGAGTAAATGAACCCAGCCTGAGATCTGAAGTGAATCAGCATTCACCTGCCTCATTGTTTACCCAGACACACATGCACACACCAAAAATTAGCTGGAGACCCAAACTGCAGCCAGGGTTCGTACACATTTTTCAAGGTCAAATTCAAGCAGTTTTCAAGCACTTTTAAGGGTCATTTACAACATTTTCCAGCACCTTATCGCTGGGGTAAAATACATATCTACAGGAATATATATACTCATGATTATTTTTTTCACTTTTTATCACAATTATGTACATTGTATTATGCTGTAAACATCTAAAATGATGTTTCATGACAGCAAAAACTTTAGAAATTAAAGGAGAATCAAAAAAAGGGAAGCCACTTGGTGTTCTTCAGGTACACTTCCACCGGGACAAAGAGAGACCTGAGAGCACCCTGCAATTTTCTTTTTTGACATAAACTTTTATAAGCTTTTTGCTTATTCATCAAAGTTTATTAATATTGAACGTGTCATCAGTCCAAATTGCATCAAATTCACCTTCTCCTCAGCCATTCTTCTCTATTGCTACCAGGCTGTATGTGTGATGATACACACACACACTGATTTTATTTCTCCTTGTAATAAGCAAACTATCCAGTCTGATCCCAATGTTGCCAAGACACAGAGTTATAATGTCAAGCACTTTCAAGCACTTAAACTAAAATCCAAGCACTTTTCAGACCTTGAAAACACAACATTGACATTCAAGCACTTTCAAGGATTTGAAGCACCCGTACGAACCCTGTGCAGCACATCACAGCAGTGGGCGGACTGTACCTCACTAGTTGTTATGAGCTGGTAAATATGTTGTACCATGTTCTGGTACATGCTCTGTTTGAATCTGGCATATTTTAGTCTTGCAGTGTTTAATCTCATACGTGTTCTCTTTTAATTCGATGTTTTTTAATGATGGTAAACAGAACAGGTAACAGTTGTGTTTTCAGGGATGTGATTATTTAGGTTTTGTGAGAACCAACAGTTTGAACATCATTATATATCAAAAAAAATGTGTCCATTTTGACACTGAATCTGAAGTGGACCGGCTCATGGACAGGTTTGTGAAAAAGACTTAATCCCTGTGGATTGACCGTGCTGTGGCTCTAAGGGCAGTGTGGAGCTGCTTTTGTCGTGGCCTTGCAGAGGGGCTGGAGGCCAGGGGGGAGACCTGGGCCTTTGTTAGTCTTCTCACCCCACACTGTGCAGGCTATTCTCTGGCCTGTTAGCATAATCCTCTCGGTCATTTACAACTGACTGGAGCCCAGCGGTCAGGAATATGCCTTCTAAATCTGCTGTTATTGTTGCAATCTGTCTCTCATTAAGACCCCAATGACCTCCTCTCTGGCTGCATACGTATGTGTGTTTTGACCTCTTCTCTTAAGAGTGACATCATTAGTGTGTTTGTGGGGGCACTGACCTCCATAGTGTTGTGTGTGTGTGTGTATCAGTGAGTAAATGAAGGTTCTTCCAGTATAAATAGATCCACAGCAGGCTCTATTATCTCTATTAACTCTTAACTGTCTCCTTCTCATTCACAGTCTACTCCCTGCTGACTGTGTGTGTGTGTGTGTGTGTGTGTGTGTGTGTGTGTGTGTGTGTGTGTATGTGTGAGAGAGAGAGAGCCTACAGAGTGAGTGCGCAGCACAGCGATGATCTTGGACAGGGCCATGTTCCACAGCTCATCAGTGAAAGCTCTGGTCACCAGCCCCTGTGTGGCGTGGAGGATATGGTCCTCCACAACAAAGAACCTGATGACACACAGAAAACACACACATTTCTTCTGTCATACTGAAGCAACACAACTGACAGAAGGCTAATTAAACAGTTTTAAAGGTCAGCAAGGACAATATTGTGTACTGTGACAATGAGGATACACTGGGAGAAACATCTTACCCAACAATCTGATTGAAGTATCTCCTGTAGCCTTCCACTGTCTCATGCTGAAAACACAGGCACACAAACACACAGTCATGTTTAATGGAGGTATATTAATGCATTATACTGTATGTATACATGTTTGTATTTGTTAGCACAGACTGTTTTTCAAATTGTCATTGTTAGTGTATTCGAGATGGTAACAACCAACCAGACCTGCTTTATTTGTTTCTTTACTAAACTGGCTATCAACTATCTGTGAGTCAAAGCTTCTTTATCCAAAACATTTTGACCTACAGAAACCTGCTCAAGTCAGGAACATTTACTCCTGATGTATAGACTACATTTAAGAAAGATGAATTGAATTTCATAAATTTACATGTTGCATAATACTGCTATTAGACACTGGCTGTGATGCTGGGCTTGTTTGTGTGTTTCTTACCATGTTAGCCTGTGGCTGCAGTACTAGCCGGGCCTGTTTCTTCCTCTGTTTCCTGTAGTAGTTCTCAAATGTTTCCCTGTCACCCTGCAGACACAGAAAAATATAACAAACTTCAGCAACCTCTCCAAAGGTCACTGACAACGACATGTAGTTAGTTAAAGAATGCCAAACGATATTTAAGTTTATATTATAAATAACAGAATAATACATTTCAGAAGTAGTTGGCATAAAGTTACAGTTCATTGAGGTAACTGTTTGAAAATTGTAATGGAGAAAGTGAAACAACCATCTACATTTGAAAACAAAATCATGTAGCTTTTCAAAAACATTCTCCAGGAGGCTCAATCTGAAAATGTCAACTTCTTGCTTTTTTGTCAAGAAGGAATATTACTAGGACTATTCTCTTTATTACAGAAACACAACGTTGGCCCATGAGCAAACACTTGTCAACAGTGACGAGAAAAGACTGCTAAGCGATTAAGAGTGTCCACAGTGCCCTCCATCGGGCTAGCTTATAGGTATAGAATACCTAATATTTTCTTAGACATGTTGCTTCTGTATCAGCTAAAGGCAGCTGATCCAAACCAAATGAAGGGAGAAAGTGTTTAGTATAAATAAGCTTTGGATCAATCCAGTGTTACTGATCTGATGTGATGAACCTGGGTGGTGCAGAGCAGAGGCCCTAGACGAAATGGTTATTGAAATGTCATTTATTGATCATGTTAAATTCTATATCTAATTATAATGCTGTTACAGCACCATGTGACTATGACCCTGATAGCAGATGAATGTGTATGCGAGTGTGAGACAGAGAGAAAACCTACCAGCACAGTGTAAATGTGCAAACACCTGTAGACTGGTGAGAAGTCCACCAGGTCCTGAGCTGTAAGAACCTGTCAGACACAGATCAGGAAACAAGACCCATGTCAAATATTTGTTAGATTTTATTCTCCATATCTATCGTTGTATGCAACATTCCAGACTCACTTTTCAAAGACTCTCAATAGACTCACTACAGATAAAACCCAGTTTAGGTTAAGATGAGTATGATTGTTTCAGTAAGATCACTTTCTGGCAAATCCAACTGCACCCAATGTTTCCTCACCTCTTCATCTGCTTCATCCTCATCTCCTGTGTCGTCGTCCATCATCAGGCCGTTGTGAGTGTGGGAGTGTGTTCGTCCATTAAGGGAGTACACAGGCTTTGTGTACTGGCCTATACTGGCCTGCTTGGCAACGGCACTGTTAAATGTTCGGTGCTGCTGAGCCTAGAGGGACAAACAGGACAAACAACACTAACAACACCATGAGCTGAAAAATAACTTTTAACAGCTACTATGACATTTTTAAATACAATCTCTCATACCTGTCTCATGGCAGTCTCTCCAACCTTGTCTGAGTGCTTTCTGATGCTCTCCAGGAAGTCCTTGAGGTCCGACATGGAGATCTCCTTGATCTCCTCTCTCAGTCTGGGCAGGTTTTCAGCCATGATCTGACAGAACCTATACTGACTGACTCTGCGGGGGACACATGAAGAGCCTAGTCATGTACACTAATATATATAATATAATATAATGCTCTAAACTAAAAAAACAATTCCCATTAAATGGACTCCTTGCTTCCTAAAGTTACATCCAGTGACTACTGTCTTTCTGGCTGATGTTGACTTTAGTAATGCAGACATGTGGAAGGTAAACAGCATTCAGACTTCTCTATTTTTGGCTGCATGAACCTACAGAAATATCATCTACTTGCAGTATGAAGACCCACTGGATTCACTTTATTTTTGACGGAAACGTCCTCACAGCTGGAACTATTATTGCATTGTTAAGAAGTTCAAACTTCGAACCTGCATGCTGGACCATTGTTGGAGTATTTATTATTAAGGGACAGGGGATACTGTGTGAACATTAGGCCCTGTTTGAAGCTACCAACTTTTCAGAGCCATCTTTGGAGTTTTCTTTTAAGAACCTTGATGGTATACACCTACCTGGGGATGTAGACCTTCTCCAGCTGCTCCATGGTTTTCAACGCAGCATAGTATCTGCAGAAAAAATACAACTTCAGTTAAGATGCAATCACAGCTATGGGTCTTTACTCATAACCATTAAAGGACAGGCTCACATTATCAAGGCTTTTAACAATAATCAGGCACTGGAACTGATTCAATCCTCCTGTTCGTACTAGTCATTTGAAGATGAATTCCTTTTTAGCTTCTAATGTGAGTGAGATGGGACATGACATACTCCTGAGATTATCTGAAGCTGATTTAAGACTTGGGTGGTTTGATTGAGTGGTATCAAGTAAGTATCTTGCCAAGTTACAGGAGATTCTTTTACTGTTACTATGTTTCTGCTCCAGTTAAGTAAGACATCACTGTCAGGGTAACACAAAAAGGGAAGGTTGTAAAAGAATTTTAACTTTGGAAGACATCCACTTGATTTGTCTAAGTCAGACTGATGAAGCCTCATTTAATTTTTAGATAAACTTGGATTACATTTTTAGATAAAATAAAATACATAATGAGGATTGTGGATTTCTTTATCTTCTAGGGCTTACATAGGAAGTATATAAAGAAGGATCTTTAAAGGGGAATTATAATATTTTATACATAACAGTACATTTCCCAATGTTACTAAAAAAGAAGTTGTATCACACTGCAGTAGCTGCAGTGTGAGCAACATGATTAATCTCTTCGAGTGACATCCCCTCCCAGTTAGCATTTCTCCACTGAAAAGATGCTCAAAAAACAGCTATGGTCAACAGAGAAAGGACATTCAAAACTGGTTCAAAGGTTAAGCTTTTTTCACACTGCTCTGTGTTGCAGCAGGGACGTGGTCTCAACCCTCTGCAGACTGAAGCTTGACTCACACGTAATCCCTCCTTCATTATCGCATGTGGAAGCAGATGTAATAAAAAGAAGCAGTTTATCACAATGCAACAACCTGCTGTAGTAAAACAACAAAGTGGAAGGTTCAAGGAGTCTGGATGAGAAGGGAGATGTGGTCAACGCAGGTTTTCTATTGTTCAGCGAGAATTTCTTCAGAGAGGTCTGATCTAAGGTTTACATTAACAACACTAGCTTTACTGTTTACTGTTGCTTGGCAGCACCATCAGCTGCTCTGGGATGCCTCTCTCAGTGGCTACTGCTGTCCATCTCAGAAAGTACCGACTGTAATCATCCAGATTTTAAATTGCAAATATTAAACTTGTTTGTGAGCATGGGAGGGGCCCCCATGAGTCTGTGAGCAGTTCAGGAGGCTTCCAGACAACAAGAGGGCACCTAATGGATTAAATAGTAATGTATTAAAATTGTGACCATCTCTCTATAAAAGCAAGGAATCTCTGTCTGTGTGTGTGTGTGTGTGTGTGTGTGTGTGTGTGTGTGTGTGTGTGTGTGTGTATGTGTTCCTCAAATATCCCTGCGGATCAGGATCAGACTGACCTGAGAGTTTCAACATGGCTGCTGCTTGGTTCAAGGGTGTGCGATGAGATTGGTTTGGACTGCAATGATACCGTTAATAAATTATTTCATAAATACTTTACAAATTCCGCGAGCATTGTCCACCGGAGCCACCACAGTCACGTGAGCACCAGAGCCAATCACTGCACACCGTAGCCACGTGCGCACCAGAGCCAATCACTGCAGAGCCCGACTCCACGACACACCTTAAGAAACAAGTGGATTTATACCTGCAGCGGTGCGAGATGGACCGGGATTTTGCCAGCGGTTCGGTCCTGTTCTGTTCTGTGCATCTAAACTGACTGCTGTGGATTAATGAGACTAAACGAGTCCGGACTGAGTCTGTTCGGGTCTGAGGAGATCCGGAGACGCGCGGACAACAAAGTGGAATCGGAATCTGTGGATGTTTGTGTGTAGCTAGCTGCTAGCCCACCCACATGGCCCACCTCCCGAGTTGACAGACCGGACCCACCGGCACGTCCAAAACCGGACTAAGGGTAAATAATGTTGGCCACGCTTTTTCGTGAACATTGCCATCACGTTTGCTTTGTGTCTGGTGCACGAAGAAACGGTAAAAATGGGCTTTTGTCTCGAAAGTGTCCAAGCAGCAAGTTTGGTTGTTAAGGAACAGGAAGTTGTGGGAGGGACGGAGGCGGATGAATGACAGGCAACGACAGTCGGTGTAGAGACAGATATTGAGAGTTGAGAGATTTGTGACAGTTAGCGTGTTTGGAGTGTATAGTTAGTGTGTTATGTAGTGTTTGGTGAAGTGTGTTTCGTGTGTAGTGGAGTCTTTTTTTTGTTTAATGAGTCAAAACAATGAGGAGACTTCTGAATGTGGAGCAGGCAGTGCAGCTCTTCATTCAGCTGGAAGGAGCTCAGGCAGACCTGAGCATTGCCTGCATTTAAATGTAAACAGTTACATACATGCCTCAGATATCTCTGCAGATCAGGATCAGACTGACCTGACAGTTTCAACATGGCTGCTGCGTGGTTCAAGGGTGTGC
Organism: Sparus aurata; assembly: GCF_900880675.1. NCBI lineage: Eukaryota > Metazoa > Chordata > Actinopteri > Spariformes > Sparidae > Sparus > Sparus aurata. The sequence goes on from NC_044206.1 coordinate 2,211,867, forward strand.
AACGTCGCATTTGTTTGGACTATGATGATACCGTCAATAATTTATTTCAGAAATGTTTTATGAATTCCGCTAGCGTTGCTAACCGTAGCAACTATAGTCACGTGCACACCAGAGCCAATCATTGCAGAGACCACCGCCACCCCCCACCTTAAGAAACAAGCGGATTTATACCTGCAGCGGCGCAAGCTGGACCGGGATTTTGCAAATGGTTTGGTCCCGTTCTGTTCTGTGCATCTAAACTGACTGTTGTGGATTAATGAGACTAAACGAGTCCGGACCGAGTCTGTTCGGGTCTGAGGAGATCCGGAGACGCACGGACAACAAAGTGGAATCGGAATCTGTGGATGTTCGTGTGTAGCTAGCTGCTAGCTACTAGCCGCTAGCTGACCCACCTCCCGAAGGCGATGGACCGGACGCACCGGCACGTCCAAAACCGGACTTAGGGTAAATAACGTCCGCCACGCTTTTTCGCGAACATTGCCGTCACATTTGCTTTGTGTCTGGTGCAGGAAGAAATGGTAAAAACGGGCTTTTGTCACGAAAGTGTCCAAGCAGCAAGTTTGGTTGTTGAGGAATATGAAGTTGTGTGAGGGACGGAGGCGGTGATGCCGACAGCGACAGAGATGGCGAGTTTTGAGAGTTGAGAGATTTGTGACATATAGCGTGTTTGGAGTGTATAGTTAGTGTGTAATGTAGTGTTTGGTGTGGTGTGTTTAGTGTGTAGTGTAGTCGTTTTTTGTGTTGTGAGTCAAAACAAGGAGGAGATGGCTGAATGTGGAGCAGGCAGGAATGAGCTGAGCCTGAGGCATTGCCTGCATTTAAATGTAAATAGTTACATATAACTTTGTAAATTTCAAAAACGTATGCACAAATTTAGCAATCAACAATTTATATTTGCATTATAACTAATGCAATTGGTTCATGAAACTGTTTGTGGTTCTCACAGTAACAAATCAAAATTTTTCCTACTCTGATTTTATATTATTTTGCGATTTTAGGTCCATAGTGTTAATATAATACGTCAAAATGAAAAAGGTATAGTTTTTAAGGTGAAATATAATCAAAATCAAAAGTAGTCAAAAACAGTCAATTATATCCCTGACGTCCCACCTTCAAACACAACCTCATTTGGCCATCCATGAAAAAGCTACTGAACCTCCCACTTTTCTATAGGAATACATGCTTCCTACAGGCAATGCACTAGTTTAGCAAACAACAATAAAAAAAATGGTTAAACATATTTGTGGTTTTCACAGTAAAAAAATCTAACTTTTTCTACTCGGATTTTATGTTTTTTTTTGTGATTTTAGGTCCATAGTGTTAATACATTATGTCAAAATAAAAAGTAAACTGTACAGTCACACATGTGAGGTTGTGCTGAAAATAATGACACCAAGTAAATAGTTTTTAAGGTGAAATATAATGGCAAAATCAAAACTAGTCAAAAACAGCCAATTATACCCTGGAGTATCGGATTCCACAACAAACCTAAATATCCCTGATGTCCCACCTTCAAACACAGCCTCATTTGGCCATCCATGAAAAAGCTACTTAACCTCCCACTTTTCTATAGGAATACATTTTTCCTACAGGCACTGCACTAGTTCTATTAAACTATGGTTAGGTAGTGCTTCCTCCTATAGATCACCAGCTGATGGGTCAATTGGTCACATTTTGAGGTCAAAGAGATATAAAATGTTTGTCTAATTAATTGCATGCAGTGTAGGTATTTTTTTTAATTCTAAATGGCTATTCAGCCACCAGTGTTACAAAGATATTCTGGTCTTTCATAGTTCGCACACAGCCCAAGGGTTCAGCCTTGGGTCAGTGTGCTGAGCTCCCATCATTAGGTTGATAGGCAGGCTGTGAAGGGATCTAATTGGTCGGTCAGTGAGTGTAAAACGTGTTGTGTACACATGAACAGAAGACAGTCTCATAAACTGTACGGTGAAAAGGTTTGTCAGAGTGCAAAGCACCAGGATGGGGGAAATAATGGCTGCAAGTGGCAGGACATTGAAGAGAATGTGACCTGGGCATCATCATATACGGTGCAGATAATCATGTGCATTTATCCCATACAAATTTCTTCCAATTCATAGTAAATGTATAGGGCTATGTTATTAATGCTTCAAGTACACTTCACATACACAGATCCTACAGGGTGGCCAGCATTGTCTAATTGCCTTGGATTGGCTGTGGGCCGTGACAGCGCAGCAGTGAGGGGGCCTTGTTGTGAACAAGGGCACACTGAGGGTCAATTGTCCGGCCAGTGAATGGCCTCTCCGTTGGTACACAGTAATGAACAAGACAGGGTCATTATTTTCCTGTCCAACATGAACTCCTTTCCCCTCTTTAGACAGGCATGTAAATACAGCCAAATGTGAAGTTCACAGGGTAGTTCATAGATGGCAGTTCAATCAAACCCAAGGAGCAATGGAAGACTAGGAATTGAGGACAAAGCTTCAATTCAATATCTTTTTTTATAATATTCGAACATTTAGGATATTGATAATGACATTTTTAGTAGTCTTATTTTTGGGGGGGATTATCATAATGACATTATGGATATCTGAAATTGCTTTACTATAGAATCTTGCAGTTGCGTGTCTCCCCCAACAGTCTGGTTGAAGTGTTTTCATCTATGTTGAGCATACTTATATACAGTTTCTCACAAAAGTGAGTACACCCCTTACATTTCTTCAAATATTTTATCAAAATACTGAATAAATTACACTTTGATACAATGTAAAGTAGTGAGTGTACAGCTTGTATAACAGCGTAAATTTGCTGTCCCCTCAAAATAACTAAACACACAGCCATTGAACCACTGGCAACAAAAGTGAGTACACGCCTAAGTGAAAATGTCCAAATTGTGCCCAAAGTGTCAATATTTTGTGTGGCCACCATTACTTTCCAGCTCTGCCTTAACCCTCTTAAGCATGGAGTTCACCAGAGCTTCACAGGTTGCCACTCCTCCATGACGACATCATGGAGCTGGTGGATGTGAGAGACCTTGCGCTCCTCCACCTTCTATTTCAGGATGTCCCACAAATGCTCAATAGGGTTCAGGTCTGGAGACATGCTTGGCCAGTCCATCACCTTTACCCTCAGTTTCTTTAGCAAGGCAGTGGTCATCTTGGAGGTGTGACTGGGGTCATTATCATGTTGGAATACTGCCCTGCGGCCAAGTTTCCAAAGGGAGGGGATCATGCTCTGCTTCAGTGTGTCACAGTAGGTTGGCATTCATGGTTCCCTCAATGAACTGTAGCTCCCAAGTGCCAGCAGCACTCATGCAGCCCCAGACCATGACACTCCGACCACCTTGCTTGACTGTAGGCAAGACACACTTGTCTTTGTACCCCTCACCTGGTTGCTGCCAAACACACTTGACACCATCCGAACCCAATAAGTTTATCTTGGTCTAATCAGACCACAGGACATGGTTCCGGTAATCCATGTCCTTAGTCTGCTTGTCTTCAGCAAACTGTTTGCGGGATTTCTTGTGCATCATCTTTCGAAGAGGCTTCCTTCTGGAACGACAGCCATGCAGACCAATTTGATGCAGTGTGCGGCGTATGGTCTGATCACTGACAGCCTGACCCTCCCATCCCTTCAACCTCAGAAGCAATGCTGGCAGCAGTCCTATGTCTATTTTCCAAAGACAAGGTCTGGATATGACGCTGGGCAGGTGCACTCAACTTCTTTGGTCAACCATGGCAAGGCCTGTTCTGAGTGGAACTTGCCCTGTTAAACCGCTGTACGGTCTTGGCCACCGTGCTGCAGCTCAGTTTCAGGGTGTTGGCAATCTTCTTATAGCCTAGGCCATCTTTATGTAGAGCAACAGTTCTTTTTTCAGATCCTCTGAGAGTCCTTTGTCATGAGGTGCCATGTTGAACTTCCAGTGACCAGTATGAGAGAGTGTGAGAGCGACAACATCAAATTTAACACACCTGCTCCCCATTCACAACTGAGACCTTGTAACACTAATGGGTCACATGACACCTGGGAGGGAAAATGGCTAATTGGGCACAATTTGGACATTTTCACTTAGGGGTGCGCTCACTTTTGTTGCCAGTGGTTCAGACATTAATGGCTGTGTCTTGAGTTACTTTGATGGGACAGTAAATTTACACTGTTATACAAGCTGTACACTCACTTTTTTACATTGTAACAAAGTATCATTTCTTCAGTGTTGTCCCATGAAAAGATATAATAAAATATCTACAAAAATGTGAGGGGTGTACTCACTTTTGTGAGATACTGTGTGTAGTGAAGACCTTCGAGAACATAATAATAGGTATTAAGTATATTATTTATAAGTGTACTTGTTGAAAGAGATGGAGGTAGGGAGGGGGGGAGGTAGGGAGGAGGGAGGGAGGGAGGGAGAAAAAGAGCACACATAAAAATTAAAACTGCCTTTCACCTGTTGAGTGTAATCTCTTCATGTCTGTTACATATTCTATGATATCTGGAATGGACGTTCTCACTGTATTGACAGATATGGCTCCAGTGATAATTACTAGTGAGTATCATGTTGTCATACAGAGGATCGATAGAAGTTTCTTCACATGGTACAACAACCATCACATTAAGCTCAATATTAGCAAAACAAACCAAGGAGTTTGTGCTGAAATACAATGCAGAAGCTACGCTATGGCCTTAAAATAATATTGTGACATACTGTAGCGGTCACTGGCCTCAGGTTTAATTATGACAAGTAACACTTGGATTGCAGAAACCTGAAATGGGACATTTTCTGAGTAAGAATTCTATTACAGACATCCAGAATGTTGCCTTTAGATATCTAAAAATACTAATATGAAATATACATCCAGTGTATCAAATTATAAAACCGACAAGGATGTTTAGAGATTTTACATTTCGTTAAAGTTAAATATTAGTAAGACTTTTATTGTGGATATTGTTTAATGAGAAGAAATATAATGAGAAGCTATAATGGATATCTAAAATGTAACTGCAGATGGAGTGTGGTTCGATTAAATGCCAAAACGGCTTGCCATATCATTAGGAGTGATCAAGCATATACTCCGTTACATACCCTGGAGTTGATCTTCACATTACTGCTACGCAGGCACGTGCACACATAAGGCCCAAGGGGTGCTTGAGCCCCTGCCCTTTTTGCCTCGTATCAAAAAGTGCCCTTTTTGTGTTTTTTTTTTAATGAATAGATAAATTCCTGTTGTGCATAGGGATGTGAAAAAACTGCTGTTTAAAACGCCACGCTTATCTACCGTACGCATTTCGTACGTAATAAGGTGTTGTTAGTGTGTTGAGCCTCAAGCCGCTTCTCTGTCTGCTGCGGCTCCGCTGTCTCTCACAGTGGAGAGAGAGTGAGAGAGAGAGAGAGAGAGAGAGAAAGAGAGAACTCCACCGTGCACGTAGATGTGACGTGACAGTGGAGTGACTTGAACCTTTGTGAGTTATAAATCCATTAACATAACTTTCTTGTGGGGGCTAACAAGTCGCCTTCCACTTATTCAACATGCTTAAATATGAGTCATATTTCAGAAGAGTGCCCATTTTTGCTTGTTAAGCTAACTGCTTGTTAATGAGAGTTAAGAATAATCTGACAGCTGTCTGTGTCTGCTGTTTATCTTGCCACAAATCTTCAACTTGACTTGACGTGACTTTTCTGTTGTTAACATTGCTGTTCCTACTAACAGTCACAGTAGTCATTTCTTGGTTTGCTCACATGTTTAGATGTGTAGCCTGAATTTCTAGTTTGCACTTGCCCTTCAATAAATCGCCTAATAATAAACCAGTGTTTTATTGCTTTTTAAGAATTGCAACTGAATTGCATGTCTTCCAAACCTCAGTATTATGATAATGTGAATAAACTCATGTTGACAATAATTTGTTGACACAAAAGAAATGGCAATTGCATATCACTCACTGATACACAGCTAAGTATTTAGCTTTCTATAAGTACTTTGTTTATTAATTTTATCTTAATTAATCTACATATTGTGTTATTAAGGCCTGAATTTTTTTTTTTTTTAAATAGCGCCCGCATGTACTGCCCTTTTCTGACTTTGAGTCCCTGCCCCTCTATAATCATGTGCACGTCCCTGCTGCTACATGCCTGTGTCCAGACAGGTAGTGTTGCTGTTACAGCACAGTTACTACCAGCTCTAGCTGTTAACATGGAGTTTGCCTTTGATAATTACCAATCAAAATGATGACATGGTGAAGTGAGTGCACAGGAAAAAAACTGCACTTAACCTGCTGTGTGTATTCTCTTGATGTCTGTGACATCTTCTACAGATAAAGACATTATAACTGTAGTGAAACGCTGCTATTATGTTGATATGACTATCTACCGTTTGTTTTCAGGTTTACTTTTTTTTACTTTTAAAAAAAAAAATAGGTGTTGGGGCGCCGTTTAGCTCAGTTGGTAGAGCGCGCGCCCCATTTGCCGAGGCTCTGCAGCGGACCCAGGTTCGACTCCCGGCCCAGGTCCCTTTGCTGCGTGTCACTCCCCCTGTCTCTCTCCCTGTTTCCTGTCATATCTTCAGCTGACCTATCAATAAAGCCATAAAAAGGCCAAAAAAAAAAAAAAAAAATACTCTCTAGATGAAGCTCCGCTGCAGCCACGCTTGACATGCTCTTGAGCCGCCCCACTCACACCGGCTTTGTGTCTGCACCAACCTGTTCACATGGTACTGAAATGGCCACTAAACTCTATGGGATGACATGAAATGTCTGTATGTGGCAACACCTGTCTGGCTTGCCATGCCAGGTATTGGCAACACCTTGCTTCTTCCAAAACCTGTCCAGCAGTTATGTACTGTAGTGTTATAGTACAACACTATATCATAGCTGGGTCAAGGGGTCTGATACTGAGATCACACCTAACTGAGATGTGGCATGGCACTATAGTACTTCAGAACATCAAAGCTTCTCAAGGTGGGGAAAAGGATGTTGTCCCCACTAGCTAGCAGAGCTATTAGATAGTGTGAAGTTATTCTTAAGAATCTGGGAACCTTTGGGACTTACTCCTGTAAACTGTGTTTAATATTACAGTTACACATCATTGTGCTGAAATGCTTTGGGAGATTGGTACCTTTTGGATTCCAGCTGCTCCTTCAGTTTGCTGTACATTTCTAGAACTGCAAAGGAAAAGAAAACGTGAAAGCTGATCAGAAACAGGGTCTGGGGTTGTCTTGTCAACATTTCCCTCAATCTGTTTTTAAGTAAACCAGGCCAACCGCTAAATATATAATATGTATCAGTCCCATTATTAAAAACAGCCCTGATACCCCTCATACTTAACACGAATATCATCAAATCAAGAAATGTTTGAACTTCCTCAGACAACTGGTCAGAAACACCAGAATTATGAGTCTTCTCATTATGTAAGGACACATGAAGTTGTTTCGTTTTAGAAATCATAGCTCTGTAGTATCTCGGCTTCAGAAGAAAGTTCTATATATTAACTTTTCTTAATATCTAAAGGATTAGACTAGGTCTTACCAGAAACTAGCTAACTACTAAATGAACTTATTCTCACTAAGCATGACCAAAATGACTGCCAAGGTTTGAAACTGCTCAGATTACAGGAAAAAGTATATTAATATGAACTGCAGTGGCATCTTGAGGTCAGTCAGGTGACTAACACATCATTCACACTAGAACTTAAGTGACCATTGATACACAAAAGCAGTGGTACCTGGTATGCAGAGCTGGAGCTTCTCCACAGTGATGGCCATGTTCCTCTGCTGGATCCGACAGCGGATCACCTCCTCTGTCTGAGCTGTCACCTGAGGGAAGAAATACACAATTGAAGGAGACATTGAGAAAGAGGCCGTCACTGTTAACTACTGGGTTAAAGAATGGTCATGTCTAAAGCAGAACTGTCTGTGCAGTTAACGAGCATGCATATGTCCCCCCAGCATAATAAGGAGGACGTCTTTGTCTGCTGCACATTCATGCATACACACATACATGCACTTACCTCCCTCCCAGCTTCTTGTAGTCTTCGATTAGTGTCAGTAACTTGACCCTGTAAACAAACACAGACATCAGTGTAACTGTGCAGCTTCAGTAACTCTCTGCTCATAACTCCAACAACTTTTTTATCATCACAAAAACCCCTCTGTGGTACGCTGGTTATTAAAACACATCAGTGAGTGGTGTGTGTGCGAACTGTGTTTTTACATTACAACTACATCTTATTATTTTGGCTGCTCTCTGTTGCCACAGAGGATCATCTGTTTCCATCTCACTGAAAAACTGGGCCTTGCCCAACCTGGCATGAAAATCTGGATCACATAATTTTATTTGGCATGGGCTTTTTACGCCTGATGCCTTTCTTGATGCAAACGTCCCCATTTAGCGGAACACCTCGACATGTGGACAGAAGAAAATGGGGATCGAACCACTAACACTGTGACCAGATGACCACCTGTCCTACTGCACTGCTGTTAGTGGGTGTTAAGGTATTTATTGTCCAGTGTGAAAGGAGTATTAGGTATTAGTTAGGTTTTATTATATATTATTATTTATATGTTTTTAGATTCTAGTAAACCCACTCAAAATAGCAGATTGACTCCATTCTCGGGTGTATCGGTACAAATATTTGTCCTAAACCGACTTGGATGTCAGGGTTCAGTGGAGAGATGTCCCGAGCCGATCTGCAGGATCAGGATCGGGGCCGATATGGGCATTCTTTCACTGATCAGGATCGACAATTTTGAACATGGACCCAATCCAGATTTTTATTTTTTTACATCAGAGAACAATTTGTGGCAGAACGCAGAAGCATGCATAACCTTACACTGTTAAACCTGTGGATAAAATGTCTGCAATGTGGAAATTGGTTAAATTAGAAAGCGAAAGCAGTCCATTAAATATCTGCAATACAACCGCTGCGCGGAGGGGTAACAAAAGATCTACATTTAATACTACTCATTTGATACAGCACATAAAAAACAAAAAAACTCAAAGTTATAAAACGAGGTCACTTAAAATATTACAGAGAGGGTAACTGAATTCATTGCTCTGTATAACAAGCTCATCTCCACGGTAGAGGACCAGGGTTTTCTTCGTCACCTAGAATTTTTGAATCCTTGGAATGTCCTATGATCTCAGCATAACATTATGTAATGTAACAAACAACACTTAAGACTGTTTAGTTTGGTCAAGTTTAATTTGAAGTGCAGACCTTTATTTTGTTAACCCCCATCGGGTATTTCCTGTTACTTCCTGTTGATTGGCTGTAGCAGCCATCTTGATTCGGTTAATGAGCACACTGTGTGCAGGTGTACAATCCTTCTCCATCCTCGCTGGTTTTCTTTTTTGGCATCGCCAGTAAGTAATATCTTTATTTAAAAACCTTAGGAATGGAGTCATGTTATTATTTTGTTTATTTGCTTTGCTTTATAGTATATTTATTGATGTTTAATTACTTACCTGTGTGTTTTATTGTGTGTTTCAGTTTTACCTTTTCTTCAATAAATTCTGCTAAATACATACCAGGCATATTCCTTGGAGGATTACTTTGGGAAATGAGTAAACTTGCTGTATCAAGCTGTTGAGAACAGTATAGTAAAATGACGACCTCTAACAGGAAGATGGATCAGGAAAAAGTAAGGATGGATTGCCTAAGCAGCAGAGTATTAGGGACAGTCTTGATTAGTGTTGTCACTATACCAAAATTATGACTTTGGTACGTTACCTGCCTAAAATATCTCGATACCGATACTGAAACGATACCACGGCGGAAAACTAGAACATCATCAAAAGTAAAGGAATAAAATTTCAGATGACAGAATGTGGAACTTAAAATGATTTATTTCTTTTTATTAATTAAAACACCTCAAAAGTCAAAATAAAAATATAAGTGTTGTAAAAGCTGCTAAGCTTTATAGCTTCTGTATTCAAGAAGACAAGTGTCTTCTTGTTTTGTTCATTTGTCTTGTTTGCTCTCAGAGATTATTAAATAACCTGATTTTCCATTAAAAGCTCAGTGCTTGTAGTAGAAAAAAATTAACAGCACATTAACTACAATTTTATTCAGCATAAAAATAATGAACATAAATGAAATTAACTGTAAGTCTGGCAATTCATATAATAAGATAATACTTTATTTGTCCCACACAGGGGAAATTTGCAATTTGCATTTCATGTTGATAAAGTTCAAACCCTGGATTATTAGCCTGCAAACTACATTAGTGCACTAAAGTACAACACAAATGACCCAGACCTGGTGGAGGTCTGTGCTCTAATCAGACCATTTTCTAATCATATAAATGACAATATATATAATAAATTATTGACAAAAATGTACATGCTATGATTATATTACTAGTACTGATTGACTTAAAAAAGATCATTTATAAGTGGTGTTGTTGATCAGCATACTTGTGAACACCAGTGCATGTTATGGTAAAGTTCATGTTACCAGTGTGAACGTTGTGTTTGCATACAGAGATGTGTGGAACCACATCGGAATGTTAAACAGTTCGCTTTACCCCTGACTGCCTCCTGCAACTCTGATGGTGAAAATAGTTCGCTTGACTTACATCCAGCAGATATTTAACGCTATCTATCGCTAACCTGCAGCTCTTTGAACTCTTTGAACAAGTCCGCATGCCTGTCAGCTGAGAGCGGCATGAGTGCTCCTTGCGACCGTCCTAGGCTTGTTGAAAAAGCAGACGCACGGAGCGAAATATGGAAATATTTCGCTTACGTTGCCGAGAGTAAGGGCAAGCCCACGGACACCACAAAGCCCGTCTGTAAACGATGCTTTAAATCCGTAATGGACAAGGAAGCCAACACGTCTGTGTCGCTCTGCTCTGTGACTGTCTGTCACTGTGAAACCACGCCCACTCTGTCTGCAGACAGTGAGGAAGCAGAGAGAAGCCGCACACAGACACATGCTGCCCCGCTTTCGCACCTAGTTCATGAAGTACCGATACTAATAAAATGTGAAAAAGTATTGTTCTTAACGGCTGGGTACCGCGGTACCTTTCTAGTATCGGTTTACTGTGCAACACTAGTCTTGATAGTAAATCACATACGTCGTCCAATACTCACCTCTCGTCCAATACGCATCGATCATCATGGTCTCAACAATCAAATGCAACTATGGTTGCTGCTAAAGCACGTGCCGAAGCAGAGGCAGCTAAAATCAGAGCAATTTTTAGCAGAAAGGAAATGGATATTAAAATTGAGAAAGCTCGTCTGGAAGCAGAATTAGGCGTGCTTCTGCAGGAGAAAGAAGCGGAAGCAGCTATCGCTAAAGCCGTGGAAGCTGCTGCCGACAAACTGAGTTCTCAGGGAAGCTTAAGGGACTTCCAGTCGTTACCTAGCCGAGAAGGTTAACATGAAGAGGTAAGTGAATATGTGGCAAAGCACATTAAGGTGGATGACAATAATCCAGATGAACAGATTGACAGCAGCCGTCAACCTGCTTACGTTGGACGAAGAGCATTACAGCTCGTTAAATCTAGGTCAAGTGCAGTCTAACATGGACCATGGTATCCAGCAACACTCCAGCCCATGTCAGGCACGTCACCGCCACTCTGAGTCATATCGGCAAGACAGCCAACAACATGCCTCACAGCCAAGCAACCCACAGGGGTACAAGCAGCCCAGTCAGGGTCAGCAACCGAAAATCAAACTTGAAGACAGGCAACAAGTTGACGTGCCACACCACAAAGTGGATCAACGGTCCAGCACGCCTTATGCATCTCCGCGCCAAGACCCTAACAGCAACACAACAGAACCTTGCTAAGTTTCTGATCAGAAGCCAGCTGGTTTTTAGTGGTTTGACCAGGCTTGATGATCAGCCAGAAAACTTCCTCAACTGGAAGTCAGCCTTTACGAGCGTTGTAAATGGTTTAGATCTCCAGGCACATGAACAGACCGACCTGCTTATAAAATGGTTAAGTCCAGAATCAAGTCAGCAAGCTCGCAGGATGAAATCTGCTAATATCAAGCACCCAGTGGTGGGCCTTAGCCTGATTTGGAAAAGAAGGGAGGAATTATATGGCGCTCCAGAAGCCATAGAAAAGGCTCTGTTTGCAAAAATAGACAACTTCCCTAAGCTCTCCCACCGAGATAACTCCGAGAGTTGGGAGATTTGCTGTTTGAGCTTGAAGCTGCCAAGGAAGATGGTTATCTGCATGGCTTAGTCTATCTGGATACAGCAAGAGGAACCAGTCCTCTCGTGGAGAAGTTACCTTTCTATTTAAAAGGAAAAATGGATGACATATGGATTTAAATATAAAGAAGACCACAACGTACCCTTTGCACCATTCTCAGTCTTCTCTCAGTTCAAAAGGAGAGAGGCCAAAGCAAGAAACGATCCTGGCTTCACTGGTTCCAGTTCCATGACACCTACTCTAAAAAGGGAAAAGATGGGTAACGTGAACTACAGGAATCCAGTTTCTATACACAAAACAAGCGTGTACAAGGAATCTATTGATAGTGTGGGGAAACAAGCAGAAGACCCAAACACACCATGCCCTATACACAAGAAACCTCATCCACTTAAGAAGTGTAAGAGTTTCGGAGCAATGCTACTGGATGACATGAAGAAATTCCTCAGAGACAAGTATATATGTTTCCGCTACTGTGCTTCAGTCTCACACCAGGCCAAGAACTTTGATGTTTTGGTTAAATGTACAGAGTACAACAGTGAGAGACCTATAGCGGCACTCCATCCGGGCCCTGCCCCAAGGGATTCTAAGCCATGGAGCCCTCCTAAAGTCCATGGCGGTGAGCCAGAGCATGGCCTGAAGATGAACAAACCTCAGTTGGTTCTACAATGTGTACGCGGGTTTGTGGCAAAGGCTTCAGTGGGAAGTCCTGTTTGAAAATATGTCTGGTTAATGTATATCCCCACGGCCATCATGAAGAGAGAAAAAGGATGTACGTGATCTTAGATGATCAGAGTAACGTCTCATTAGCGAAGACAGAGTTCTTTGATGCCTTCAAAATACAAGGACCATCAATACCGTACATTCTAACGACATGCGCTAGAGTTGTCAACGTGTCTGGAAGAAGAGCTCATGGCTATGTTGTTGAGCCACTCACAGGAGAGTTTAGTATTAACCTTCCAACTCTTATTGAGTGCAATAATGTGCCAAACAGCCGAGCAGAATTCCCCACACCAGAAGCAGCGTACCACCACAGCCACATGCGAGCTATAGCTCACGAAATACCTGCTCTGGATAGCTCCGCAGACATATTGCTCGTGTTGGGAAGAGACAGTCTCCCTGTTCACACGGTACGTCATCAGTTTAATGGCCCACTCAACGCTCCATTTTCCCAAAGGCATGCCCTTGGATGGGTCATTGTTGGCGATATTTGTCTCAATGGAGCTCACACCCCAGATGAAGTAAATGCATTTAAGACTAGTTTCATGGATGAGGACTTCAGCCAGGGTTTTAAGCAGAGCACCTCTCTACCACGGACAGGAGCTCCCAAGCAGCAAGAGGAACACTCTGGTAGAACGGTCTTCCTAAGGACTGAAACGGACTCAACTTGCACCTTCAATCGACGATTTGTCCTTCCTGCAGCTGATGGACAAGGGATTTGTTAAGGATGAAAGTGGCAGCTGGGTGGCACCCTTGCCATTTCGGAACCCAAGAAAGCCTCTCCCTACCAACAAACAGAATGCACTCCAACGATTTCAGTCACTGCAACGTACCTTTCAGAAGAGACCCAGCATGAAAGAGGACTTCATGGAGTTCATGCAAGAGATCCTGGACAACCACCATGCCAAACTAGCACAACCATTAGAGAAGGGAAAGGAATGTTGGTACCTGCCCATTTTTGGGGTTTATCACCCACAGAAGCCAGGGAAAATCCAGGTGGTGTTTGATTTCAGTGCTTTGATTTAAGGAAGTCTCCCTTAATGAGGTCCTGCTTCAGGGACCCAACCTCAACAATAGCCTCCTGGGTGTTCTTCTTAGGTTCAGGAAGGAACCGGTTGCCATAATCACAAATATTAAGCAGATGTTTTACTGCTCTCTTGTCCAAGAAGAACACAGAGATTTCTTGCGCTTCATGTGGTTCCGAGACAACAACCCTAAAAATGAGGTGGTGCAATACCGCATGAGGGTCCATGTGTTTGGGAACAGCCCATCACCTGCGGTGGCAACCTACGGGTTAAGGAGAGCAGCACAGGACGGAGAGAAGGACTTTGGCAGGGACGTTTGTCAGTTCATCAAGACCGATTAATATGTTGATGATGCGTTGAAATCCTTTCCATCAGATGTCGAAACAGTTGATGTTTTAAAGAAAGCCCAGAATCTGTTGGCATGTGCCAACATCAAACTCCACAAGATAGTTTCCAATAGCACAAAAGTAATGGATGCCTTCCCTAAAGAGGAGCGAGCCAAGGGCATGGAAACTCTGGACCTTGCTGTTGATAACTTACCTGTCCAGCGCAGTCTGGGAGTAGCCTGGAATATGACGACGGATACACTCACCTTCAATACACCTCAGATCCAGAAACCCCACGCACAGGAGAGTGCTTTCCACCATTAACAGTTTGTTCCATCCATTGGGCTTCTTGGCACCTGTGACAGTGCAAGGTAGACTTCTTCTATGAAAACTTGTCTCCTAAGGTACTGACTGGGACACACCTCTGTCTGACGAGAAGTTCATGAAGTGGAAACAGTGGCAGGATTCACTACAAGAGCTTAACAAGATAAACATCCGTCGCACCTATGCTACCTTCTCCCTGACGAGGGCACAAAGTATCGAGCTGTGTGTCTTTTCTGATGCCTCTGTAAAGGCAATAGCAGCGGTTGCCTACATTAAAGTGAAAGTTGAAGATGGTCTCATCAAGGTCAGGTTCGTACTTGGCAAATCCAAACTGGCACCTCTGGCAGAGCTCACCATACCAAGATTGGAACTCTGCTCAGCGGTGTTAGCTGCAGAATTTGCAGACCAGGTCAGAGGGGAATTTGGCAAAAACCTGGACGCGATCACATTCTTCACCGACAGTAAAGTGGTATTGAGTTACATCAATAATGAATCCAAAAGATTCTATCTATATGTCAACAACCGTGTCCAGCGTATCAGACAGTCGAGTCACCCAAGTCAGTGAAGGTATGTTCCCACTGAAGACAACCCAGCGGATCATGCCTCGAGGTCTGTGCCTTCAAGCCAGCTGCAAGGTACCAGTAGGCTGGCTGGACAAAGGTTCTTGCTAGAATCGGAGAGTTCATCCCCAGAAGACACACACTTTGATCTGATTGAGCCGACATCAGATGCAGAGCTTCGTCCTGAGGTCTCGGCTTTCTTGACTAAGGTCTCCGGAGAACAGCTGGACACAACAATTTTCAGACGTTATTCCTCATGGAGTCAACTGAGAAGAGCAGTAGCACAGTAGTAGGCTGCTACACATTGCTTGGAATTTCCAAAAACAAACAGATGATTCAGTATGTGGCAGCTGGCATTTCTGCAAGAAAGGCTTGAAGACTGCTGAGTTGACAAAGGCAAAATACGTCATTATCAAAGCTGTGCAACACAAGGTTTACACAGAAGAGATTGAGTGCATCGAAAAGAAGTAAGACTTACCTGTGAGTAGTTCCCTGAGGAAGCTCCGCCCTGTGATGGATGACGAGGGACTTCTACGAGTAGGGGGCCGTATTACTCATTCAAACCTACCTGCAGATGAGACGCACCCTATCCTCCTCCCTGGTAAGCATCATGTTGCTGTGTTACTTATTCGCCATCACCATGGGAAAGACGAACAGTGTAACAGCTTAGATCAGACCGCGGGACAAACTTTGTGGGTGCTACCACACATCTGAAGCTTGCTGCAAATTCTGGAGAGGACAGCGTAGAAGCTTACCTTCTCAGCCAAAAATGCACATGGGTTTTAACCCTCCACATGTGTCCAACATGGGAGGCAGTTGGGAGCGCATGATAGGAAGGGCACGGCGTATCCTAGACTCGATGTTGCTCCAAGCTGGAAGGTCGAAGGTCACCCATGAGGTCCTGTGCACGTTAATGGCTGAAGTTACAGCCATAATTAACTCCCGGCCACTGATACCAGTCTCCTCAGACCCAGAAGCACCACCGATACTTCTTACCCCATCGATGTTGCTTATGCAGAAGATCGGAATTCCTCCTCTTCCTCCTGGACACTTCTCTGATTCCAACCTGTTGAAAAACCAATGGAAAAGACTCCAAGCATTAGCAGACGATCTGGGCAAGATGGAGGTCGGAATATTTTAACAGCCTTCAGAGCAGGCAAAGGTGGCATATGAAAAGGCCAAACCTCAAGGAAGGAGACGTGGTTCTGCTGAAGGACAAACAGGCAAGACCACACGAATGGTCCATGGGAAGGATAAGGAAGGCTTTCCAAAGCAATGACGGACTGGTTCAGAAGGTGGATGTAAAGGTGACGTCCAACCAATCCCCGAGGACTTACCTGTGACCTGTCTCGGAAGTGGTTCTGCGGCTGGAGTCGGAGGCAGTGCAATGTGGCATCCTGCGGAAGCCAAGCGGGGAGTGTAATGTAACACACAACACTTAAGACTGTTCAGTTTGGTAAAGTTTAATTTTGTTAACCCCCATCGGGTATTTCCTGTTACTTCCTGTTGATTGGCTGTAGCAGCCATCTTGATTTGGTTAATCAGCACACGGTGTGCAGGTGTACATTCCTTCTCCATCCTCGCTGGTTTTCTTCTTTTGGCATCGCCAGTAGGCAATATCTTTATTTAATAACCTTAGAAATGGAGTCATGTTATTATTTGGTTTCATTTGCTTTGCTTTATAGCATATTTATTGATGTTTAATTACTTACCTGTATGTTTTATTGTGTGTTTCAGTTTTACATTTTCTTCAATAAATCCTGCTAAATACATACTTAGCGTATTCCTTGGAGGATTACTCTGGGAAAATAGTAAACTTGCTGTATCAGGCTGTTGAGAACAGTATACATTACATTGACTCCACTTTTGAGTTACAACGTGCTGGTATGCGCACTAGTTTTGTGGGTTTCATACAGCAGAGCATAAAAACCAGGCAATCGAGGAGATGCTTAACATGCGTGAAATAGACAAGCAATGCGTCCACATCATTTTATGTGACAACGTAAGGAATATGTAAAAAAACAATGGATGATATGGAGGTACCAAGCGTGGGCTGTGTCTCGCACGCACTTCAGCTTAGTGTTGCACGGTAAACTGATACTAGAAAGGTACCACGGTACCCAGCCGTTAAAATCAATACTTTTTCACATTTTGTAAGTATCGGTACTTTATTTACTTTGTGCGACAGCGAGGCAGCGTGTCTGTGTGTGCAGCTTCTCTTTGCTTCCTCACTGCCTGCAGCCAGAGTGGGCGTGGTTTAGCAGTGACAGACAGTCACAAAGCAGAGCGAGACAGACGTGGCTTAAAGTGGCATAAGTGCTCCTGCCGACCGTCTTAGGCTTGTTGAAAAAACAGATGCACGTAACGTTGACGACAGTAAAGGCAAGCCCACGGACACCACAAAGCCCGTCTGCAAACAATGCTTCAAATCCGTAATGACCAAGAGAGCCAACGCGTCCAACTTGGCGAAACATCCAGCTGACAGACATGCAGACTTGTTCAAAGTGCTTGCAGGTTAGCGATAGATAACATAAATATCCCCCAGATGCAAGTCATGCAATTTTTTTGTCGTGACAAGCGAGCTTTTTTCACCATCAGAGTTGCACAAGGCAGTCAGGGGCAAAGCTAACTGTTTAACAGTCCGATGTAGTTCCACACATCTCTGTATGCAAACGCAACGTTCACACTGGTAACATGAACTTTACCATAACATGCGCTGGTGTTCACAAGTATGCTGATCAACAACACCACTTATAAATTATCTATTTTAAGTCAACCAGTACTAGTAATATAATAATAGCATGTACATTTTTGTCAATAATTTATAATATATATTGTAATTTATATTATTAGAAAATGGTCTGATTAGAGCACAGACCTCCACCAGGTCTGGGTCATTTGTGTTGTACTTTAGTGCACTAATGTAGTTTGCAGGCTAATAATCCAGGGTTTGAACTTTATTTATGAAATCCAAATTGCAAATTTCACCTTTGTGGGACAAATAAAGTATAATCTTATTATATGAATTACCAGACTTACAGTTAGTGTCATTCATGTTCATTATTTTTATGCTGAATAAAATTGTAGTTACAGTGCTGTTAATTTTTTTCTGCTACAAGCACTGAGCTTTTAATGGAAAATCAGGTTATTCAGTCCTTCCAGAAAAACACAGAGTTTTTTTGTGATTGTTGCGGGGAAAAATCCTTGATTATGCGGCACGTTTTCTTAATATATGCGATGGAATATGCAGGATATTTATGCAATTTTATGCGATGAAATTGCGAGCACTTACAAAAACCCTGTTCTCACTAGGCTACTACCTTAATGTAAAAAATCTTCATCTGTCTCGTAAAAAAGCCAAAGTTGGTCCACACTTTAGAGTGGAAACTTGCGGGTGGGTCTTTCAATTGTTTTTCATTGTTCATATTATCCGTCATTCTTGCATCTGTTCTTCTTCTGTTGGTAACTCGTCTTCTTCACCGGCCGCTGCTTACGCCTACTTTACCCTCATTTACGGGATTAGCGCCCCCACAAATAGGACAGGATAGATTAAGTACTGACGGTGACAACAGGGTAAATCCATAATGTGTGTTGTAATAAAATATCGATATTTGCCGTCAGTGTATCGATTATTTATTGCGACAGAGAGCACAACAATATATTGCAATATCGATTTTTTTTCCCACCTCTAGTGTGCTTCCTGTTTTACAGAGGTAGCTATACAAAACAGACAGCCATAGCTTACAAGAAGTCTTACCCTTTTCTTTATCAGAGTAGTGACTCTGGCCTTTGTATGTAGCTGGGTCATGGGCTGATAATGGGCTTGCATCTCCTGCACCTGACTCCACATGCATCTCACTGGTTACTTCTCCTGCTCTTTCTCTCTCCTCTCCTCCTGTCTCTGTCAACCTCTTCATCTCTCTCTCCTGTCTCATCCTCTGTTGAATTTTTAAAATGAAATGTCTAAGCATACTACAGAGTCCATCCATCCATCCATCCATTATCATCCGCTTATCTGGGGCCGGGTCGCGGGGGCAGCTGCCTGAGAACCATGGCCTCGGATTTGGAGGTGCTGATTCTCATCCCAGCTGCTTCACACTCGGCTGCAAACCGCCCCAGGACATGCTGGAGGTCCTGGCTCGAAGGAGCCAACAAGACCACATCATCCGCGAAAAAGCAGAGATGAGATCAAGTGGCTCCCGAACCAGATCCCCTCCGGCCCGTGGCTGCGCCTAGAAATTCTGTCCATAAATATAATGAACAGAACCGGTGACAAAGGGCAGCCCTGCCGGAGTCCAACATGCACTGGGAACAGGTCTGACTTACTGCCGGCAATGCGAACCAAGCTCCTGCTCCGGTCACACAGGGACCGTACAGCCCTTAACAGAGGGCCTCCGACCCCGTACTCCTGGAGCACCTCCCACAGAATGCCACGAGGGACACGGTCGAATGCCTTCTCCAAGTCCACAAAACACATGTGGACTGGTTGGGCAAACTCCCATGAACCCTCGAGCACCCTGCGGAGGGTATAAAGCTGGTCCAGTGTTCCACGGCCAGGACGAAAACCGCATTGTTCCTCCTGAATCCGAGGTTCGACTATCGGCCGAATTCTCCTCTCCAGTACCCTGGAATAGACTTTCCCAGGGAGGCTGAGGAGTGTGATCCCCCGATAGTTGGAACACACCCTCCAGTCCCCCTTTTTAAATAGGGGGACCACCACCCCGGTCTGCCAGTCCAGAGGCACTGTCCCCGACTGCCACGCGACGCTGCAGAGACGTGTCAGCCAAGACAGCCCCACAACATCCAGAGACTTGAGGTACTCGGGGCGGATCTCATCCACCCCCGGTGCTTTGCCACCGAGGAGCTTCCGAACTACCTCAGTGACTTCGGCTTGGGTGATGGATGGTTTCAACGTCTGAGTCCCCAGCCTCTGCTTCCTCTATGGAAGGCGTGTCAGTGGGATTGAGGAGATCCCAGCAGACCCTCACGATACGTCTGGGTCTGCCAGGTCTGTCCGGCTTCCTCCCCCGCCAGCGGATCCAACTCACCACCAGGTGGTGATCAGTTGACAGCTCAGCCCCTCTCTTCACCCGAGTGTCCAAGACATACGGCCGGAGGTCAGATGACACGACCACAAAGTCGATCATTGATCTCCGGCCTAGGGTGTCCTGGTGCCACGTGCACATATGGACACCCTTATGCTTGAACATGGTGTTCGTTATGGACAAACTGTGACTAGCACAGAAGTCCAGTAACAAAACACCACTCGGGTTCAGATCGGGGAGGCTGTTCCTCCCAATCACACTCCTCCAGGTAACACTGTCGCTGCCCATGTGGGCGTTGAAGTCCCCCAGGAGAACGACGGAGTTCCCGGTTGGAGCACTCTCCAGTACCCCTCCCAGGGACTCCAAGAAGGCCGGGTACTCTGCACTGCTGTTTGGCCCATAAGCCGAGACAACAGTGAGAGTCCTATCCCTGACCCGAAGGCGCAGGGAAACGACCCTCTCGTTCACCGGGGAGAACTCCAACACATGGCGGCTGAGCTGGGGGGCTATAAGCAAGCCCACACCAGCTCGCCGCCTCTCACCACGGGCAACTCCAGAGTAGAAGAGAGTCCAGCCTCTCTCAAGGAGTTGGGTTCCAGAGCATAGACTGTGCGTGGAGGTGAGCCCGACTATTTCTAGCTGGTACCGCTCGACCTCCCGCACCAGCTCAGGCTCTTTCCCCCCCAGCGAGGTGACATTCCATGTCCCCATGGCTAGAGTCACCATCCGGGGATTGGGCCGCCGGGGCCCCCGCCACTGCCACCCATATCCCACTGCACCGGCCCCTTCTGAACCCTCCCGTGAGTGGTGAACCCACGGGAGGGCGGGCCCACGTTGCTCGTTCGGGCTGTGCCCGGCCGGGTCCCGTGGGCACAGACCCGGCCACCAGGCGCTCGCCTGCGAGCCCCAACCCCAGGCCTGGCTCCAGGGTGGGGCCCCGGTGACGCCGATCCGGGCGACATGCACGTCCTCGTTGTTCTTTCTGTCATCAGTCACTGAGTCATGACCCAATATTGTAATGCCATGTTTAGTCACATTATTACTTATCCATCCAAACATCCAAATAATATTATTGATGGATAATTTGTACTGTGAGTGAACATGGCCTTAAACTATTCTGATTCATTGCATGTTCTTTCATTTTTTAGCCAAGGCTACATTTACAGTAGGTTACAGGTTAGCATCTGTGTTGGCTATCTGTTGCATCTATAGGCTAGTTCACTATGTTTCTCATTCTCTAGGCTTAGTACAGTTCTCACCAAAAAAAAGATATTTTGACTGAATGTTTTTTCGAGCTGTAGCCAAGTCATATTCCCAATTTGTTAATTTGTGAAACATGTTACAGGGCATTTTACTTGACATGTGCTAAAAAAAAAATAAGATAAGATTTACAGCCTCACCACACACCATGTTCTCTAATGCAGACATCAAGTTTAAATATTTGACCAACAGTGTTTTACAGGAGGATGATCTGAACAGCTGTTCTATTCACACTTCAATTGTTTTTTGTCTTTTCCGTTTAATTTTCAATCTATAAAATCAAACTGTGCCCAGGGCTCGACAGTGCGAGCACCTCGTCGCAAATGCTAGTAAAAAATTGTTCAGTGCGAATTTTGAAATGCAATTAGTAGCACGTAGGGCTGGGCGATATGGACTAATAGTCATATCCCGATATATTTAGGCTGAATATCGATATACGATATATATCCCAATATTTTTATGCAAATGTTCAGTCAAAATCAAAGCCAAATATGACATGTGGGTGGGAATTTCGTCATTTTAGGGGCAAGTCCATTTGGCCTTCACTTTTTTTTTTGTCAGGGGCACAAAGGCCACTGAGTAAAATTTGTTGATTTACCTTTCAGACTGATACCATAACATCCTAATTTATAATAAGACATGGATTATGTATTAAAACATTTTTTAAATACCAATATCAAGTTAATGTTACATTACACAACAGTTTTTTTAAGTAGGGTTAGAGTGAGGTGAGTTTTGTGACACCTTACTGAATATTAGTGTTATTGAATATTTCTCCCAAATAGAAATTCCCCAAAATTATGGCAAAGCACATTTTTTCCAAACAAAAAAATTGTAGAATAACCAGCAGGAGACACTGATATGTGGAATGATTTTGGTGGCACTACACTCTGAATAATAGTGAAGTTATTGAATATTTTTTGTAGTTTCTCTTTTCAGTGTTGCACTTTGTAGACGGTCCCTGCGCCCTCGTCTCACAGCTGGCTGACCATACAGACCAGAGTTAATGTCCAGACGCTCGTTTTGATTAACATACGGTTGTAGCTCGTTGTCTACCGTACTACGGTAGGAAAGAGCCGTCAGTTGTGTTTTAACCAGGTTTCACTTATGAGTTATTGATCCGGGAAGTTCAAATCTGTGAATATATTTCCAACTTTACCGGACTAAATCCTACCACATACGTCAGTTACGTATCATGTCAAAATCGGCTGAGCTCGCTCGCTGTGCTGTAAGTTTCGTACTTCTGTTTTGAGACGCTGCTGCTGTTTGAGAGGCTTTCACGTGAGATCATCGTGATGATGAGACTCCACCTGCGCGTACCGCAGACTCACTGAAGTTACTGTGAGTGACTACTGTGCACTCAGGTGGCTGTAATTCAGGGCAAGCCTGCTACGCTGACCGGTGGCCGTGCGATGATATTTTTTCACGGGGTATCAAGGCCAAAGTGTGGGGCAACGGCGGCCACCAAAGTGTTTGTTGAAGAGTGCCGGAGTGTCTGTTCCAGCCCCTCCCCTCTCTGTGCATGAAGGAGGAGGGGCGGGGGGAGCAGTGCAGAGAGCTCCGGGTCAGCAGTTTGCCCGGAGCAAGAATCACAGTGCAAATTTGAACTATATCGATGTATGCGATATGGTCTAATTCCATATCACATTTCAAAAATATATCGATACAAGTTTTATATCGATATATCGCCCAGCCCTAGTAGCACGTGTGCGACTACCGAATTTTACCGTTCAATAAATGTTTAATGATGTGTGCTGACGTTTGGAGGTTGTGGCCGGTTGTGCACTTGAATGCAGCCTCAGCTGGAAAAAAAATAAATACGTGATTTACACGGAGTGAGCGTGCTTGCCGACGTGTAGCGGAAGGCGGTTAAAGGCAGAGGGAGTATCTATGGTAACGAGGCGAAGAAGGGCTGGGTGAAAAATCGGCAAAATCGATTAATTCGAGTTTTTGGTTTAGTACGATTTTTAAAAATGAAAATCGATTTTTTTATTTAATTTGCTCCACCGCAGCTCCTCGTGGGCTCCCGTAGTTCATAGTCGGCTCCGCCCTCCTCCCCGCACTGACTTTCCACAGAGAAACAAACACAACATGTAGCGAGCAAGGAGTTCGTTCATAAAAAGGCACTGTCTCGTTAGTAGCTCGGTTTTGTGGCATCAGACCTCGAACAAACCACCGTCCGCTGCAAAGTTTGTTCAAAGGCTGTTGCAACTAAAGGCAGCGGGCCGAACCATTTATTTCAGCATCTCAAACAGACGCCTGGATCGCAGTGGGACACTTGTTGTTCACTACAAGATGTACAGACCGCGGTAGCCCACACGTAGCTGCTATAAAGCAGCCAAAATTAGCGGAATCATTTAATCAATGTGTCCCGTATGAAAAGAAAGGGTCCCGGTGGACAGCTGTTACAGATTCAGTCACGTTGCATATCGCTAAAGATATGCTGCTAGTATTTACCATGGAAACGCCGCAGGTTCATCCACATGCAGAAAATGTTCGACCCCAGACTTGTGTTACGAAGCCACGACGGGGCATGATGTCTCAAGCCAGAGGAAGCAGACAGGCTCGTCTTCCTGGCCAAAAATTAGTAAAATCTACCAACATGTCATGTTTACTATGCAATGCATGCAGATGTTTAATTTAGATTACAGATCTTAAGGGATATAAAATTTTTTTTTTTTTTTTTTTTTTGAAAACAAAAACCTTTTGCACCTTTTGCAAAATAAAGGATTTAATGAAACTTATATTAACACTTTATCAATACCAATATGGAAACTTATCTGCTTTTATAGTAGCAAGCAATCTGACATGTTATATATATTCACAAAAGCATTTTATCAAAAAGGGACACAGTCTTTTCAAAAGGATGGACTTTTTTATGTGAGTTTGAAGCTGCATTGTTTACAATAGCAGGGCAAATTTGTTGTAAATCATAGCATTAAAATAAAAACAATGCCTTTAATAATTTCTTTGTAATTTGAAGTTTGGTCTTGAGAAGAGAAAAAAAAAAGATTAAAATCGTAAATCGAGTTTGGCGTGAAAAAATCTGAGATTTAATTTTTAGGCCATATCGCCCAGCCCTAAGGCCAAGCCAAACAAACGAAAACAAACAAACACGTTTGAACTATGAAGCGCATTAGCGATTATTTTAAAAGGGTGACAGAACCAGAAGCTGTGGACCCAGGCACCGAGGCCGAAATGGTGGACGAGGACAAGGAAGAATTAGAGTTAGATGAAGAAGCTAACGTGACTGAAGAAACCGGAGGAGCAGGTGATAACGCTAACGTACCATTCCCAGTCATTAAAAGGCACAGGTTTAATGCTGACTGGCAGAAAACATTCCCGTGGCTCCTTTACGAAAAAAGAATAATGTATTGTAAGTACTGCAAAGCACAGAAGCAAGCAGCTGGAAAGTCTGTTTTTGTCACAGGCAACGCGAACTTCAAACAAGATAATTTAGTGAAACACAGTAAATCGCATAGGCATAAAATTCAAGCACATTCTGTGAACCCTGCCAGTTGTTTGAATGTGCTATGTCATAACACAGGCCAAATAAGCTTAAGTCTGTTGTCAATACTTGTTACAGTATTATTCTCTGCACTTTTTGGAGAATTTTACTTGCTGTTTTGATACTGTCTCAGTTGCACTGTGCACATTTGCACCAATAAATAACTGACAATACATGAGTTGTTACAGTATAATTCTCTCTGCACTCTTTAGAGAATATAACTAAAACTTAAAAAGCTATGAATTCAATTGTTTTGCTTATAAATACCTCCTTGTTGACCTCATATCACTTTATTAAAGAAAAACACATTATTTGGTAACTTTTCATCGTGCCCCTAAAATTATTTGTGTGCTACTAGATTTTTCAACGTAGGAGCACACGTGCTACTTGGGAAAATGCTAAGCGTCAAGCCCTGACTGTGCCATTTTTTTCCCAAGCTTCCCTCAAGTTTTACTCTTTCAAATAATCAACCATCTACAGAACTTTTTAGTACGCTATTTTTCTACTTCTTCTTCTCATCATCATTATCATTAGTTATTATTATTATTAATAATAATATTGTTTAAAGTGAGCCTCTTATCATTTAACAGAAAAATACATCATACAAACAGAAACTTTTGCAGCCTTGTCAGTCTGATGGCGAGTTATCACTTTTCTGTCATCACTAACTGTTATTAATCAAAGAAGCTCTGAGGCTTTACATTTGTTCTATATGTTATAATATATAATATATATATATAAAGATTTCAGCTTTGAGCTACAATCAGGCTACATTCATGATGTTGTACAGTCAA
The DNA here is from genome assembly GCF_900880675.1 of Sparus aurata. NCBI lineage: Eukaryota > Metazoa > Chordata > Actinopteri > Spariformes > Sparidae > Sparus > Sparus aurata. The sequence goes on from NC_044206.1 coordinate 2,237,554, forward strand.
ACTAACCAAAAACTTCTTATTGACCATTATAAAGTTTCAGGGCGTTCCTGTAACCATGGTAACTCGCGGTGCCAGAGGGGAGGGAGAGACGCTGAATGAAGCCGTTTACACAGATACACTGCAGACAAAGTCCGGACTATAGTTGTTATTTCACACATGTAGCACACAACAGGAGACTCTCTGTGTCAGACGGGTTCTCACGTGTTGACTAAACTCAAAAACGAATTGGTAACGTAGCAGCGCGACGAGTCCTTGCTAGCTAAGCAGCTAAACTTTAGCTCTGCCCGTGTTTAGATCCCACCCTGTGTGGGTCACTACACTGTCATTGGTCAGGCAGCACACGCTGTTAATGATACCACTGGCTGTAGAGTGTGACAATCTGTCAATAAAGATCAGCCAACACGTGTTCTCCTCTGATCTACATCGATCTCATAAGTTGCCTCTGTGAAGTTTGAATGACGGAAATCCGTCGTAGCGACCTGCAGTCACGTCGCGACCGTGTTTACTTTCGGTTTTAATGAAATGAAACTTAAGGAAAAAATACCAAGGGCATGACCTCGGTGTCCTCAATGGTGGCTACGGCCCTGCTTCCAATGCACAAAGTGCAATCTCTTACTGTACCGTACATTTACATACTACTAATACACTTACATCTGTAAGGTTTTTGAAACTAGTATATTTTTTTTGTTGGCAAATGAGACTGATTTGCGGGCTTCATCATGGCTTCATCGTGGGGTTTGCAGCTTTTCGATGATGTTCACGTCACGTAATTACGTCACTTCATAACGTTCCCATGGCAGCAGGGGAAAATGCTCTTGTGTGAAGTAAACGCAACATTTTTTAACTTTCTGCTGAGATATATGTGACTTTTTTGCAACAAAAATGCGAGGATTATGAAATCATGCAAGCCCCGCATATTTTGCGCGGAAATCGGCAATTTATGCGTAACGCTGACGAATGACGTAGGATGTGCTGCGACTGAGAAAAAAAAAAAAAAAAACTGGATCGGCCCGTGGATCTGTTCATTTTACCGATCCCCGATCCAGCCATTTTGTCAATATCGGGCCGATATCCGATCTTAATATCGGATCGGTGCACCCCTATTTTGAACTCTCCACAGTAGCTCCTCTTGACAAAATCAATCCACCATTTCCTTACGTTGTCATCCTTAGGAAACTTAAATAAGCTAACGGTGCCGTTACCCTGCACACTGTGGAATCCAGGAAAGATGCACGAGCAATGTGGAGGAGACATGACTGGTTGACTGGTTAGCTAGCTGCAAACTATTGTAAGGGATCCTATCCAAGACTCGAGAGCGAGCGGAAAAACCACCGAAGCTAATGCCCTGAATGTATTTATACTGCTTCTGCAGCAGGGCCGTGTTTATGCAAATAATTTCTGACCCGCCCATTAAATCCTGAACACAGAAATTTTGAAACACAGGCTGTGTCCTAAATCACTCACTACTCACTATATAGTGCACTATATAGTGACTACCCCATTTTGTAGTGCTGTCCGAATGTCTAGTGGGGAATATTATACCCTATATAGTGCACTCAAAGTATCCCACAATGCATTGTGAAAAGTAGTGTACAGCCGATGGTCACTAACCAAGCAATATTTATCATCATGCATTGCGCTGCGGACGAACGCATGGAGGTTTCAATTCACGTTTCAACTGCGCAACAGTAGTGACGTCATTAACGGCGCCGGAGTAGTGTCTGAAAAGTCAGTTTTTCTTTCTGCCGTTGAGCTCACTATATAGTGCACTATGTTCAACTCACTATGTAGTGACTAGGGAGTAGGGAATGAGTGGGTGATTTTGGACACAGCCACAATTTGTGAGCCTTGCTCCAAAATTAAATTCTCAATGGTTGAATGGCTTTTTACATGTTTTAAGGAAATACATTTATGACCTATTTAATGTGTTTAGAAGAAAATGGCTGAATTTGCTTTACACAAAGTGTTTTAATTAATGAAAAGAAATACATTATTTTAAGTTCCACATTCTGTCATCTAATATTTTATTCCATTACTTTTGATGATGTTTTAGTTTTCCGCTGCGATATCGTTTTAGTATCGGTATCAAGATATTTTAGGCAGGTATCGTCATAGTCATAGTTTTGGTATCGTGACAACACTACTTCAGCTGGCTGTACGCGAGGGTCTTCTGTCACAGTGCAGCGCCACAGACTCACCTAATAACACAAGTAAGTTGGTCGGCTAATATTGCAATAACATATGCAGAATAGGGCTGGGCGATAAATCGGCAAAATAGATTAATTCGAGTTTTTGGTTTAGGACGATTTTAAAAAATGAAAATCGATTTTTTATTTAACTTGCTCCGCCGCCGCTCCTTACGGGCTCCCGTAGTTCATAGTGGGCTCCGCCCTCCCTACACTGACTTTCCGCAGAGAAACAAACACAACATGCTGCGAGCCGAGAGTTCGTTCCTAAAAAGTCATTGTCTCCTTAGTAGTTTGGTTTCGTAGCGTCGGACCTCGAACAAACCACCATCTGCTGCAAAGTTTCTTAAAAGGCTTTTGCAACTAAAGGCAGCGGATCGACCCATTTATTTCAGCATCTCAAACAGACGCATGCATCACAGTGGGACACTTGTTGTTCACTACGAGTAAACCGCGGCAGCCCATAAACACCCGCTATAAAGCAGCCAAAAATAGCAGAATCATGTAATCATTGTGTCCCGTATGACAAGGAAGCGGCCCGGTGGACAGCTTTTATGGGTGCAGTCACGTTGCATATCGTTAAAGATATGGTGCCCGTATATGCAGTGGAAAAGCTGGAGGTTCATCCACATGCTGAAAATGTTCGACTGCAGGTTTGTGCTACAAAGCTGCAACGGGTCCTAAATCAAACCAGAGGAAGCAGACAGGCTCGTCTTCCTTCTCAAAAATGTGTAAAACAGACAGCAAGCACACACCTCATGTCCTGTACATCTACCAACATGTGATGTTTACTATGCAATGCATGCAGATGTTTAATTTAGTTTACATGTCTTCAGGGATATAAAATACTTTTTTGTAAACAAAGGCACCTTTTGCAAAATAAAGTATTTAATGACAGTTATGTTCACAATTTATCAATACCAATATGGAAACTGATCTGTTTTTATAATAGCAAGCAATCTGACATGTTAAATTTATGTTTACAAAAGCATTTTATCAAAAAGGGACACAGTCTTTTCAAAAGGATGCACTTTTATATTTTTTTTCAAGTGAGTTTGAAGCTGCACTGTTTACAATGGCAGGACAAATTTGTTTAAAATCATAGCATTTTGATAATTTCTTTGTAATTTGTGGGGAAAAAAAATCGATTAAAATCGTAAATCGAGTTTGGTGTGAAAAAATCGGAGATTCAATTTAATGCCCTAAAATGTCCAGCCCTAATGCAGAATAATAAAGAGCCATATGAAAGTATATACTTTGTTTTAACAAAACAAAAATGACCTATTAAGGAACGGCTTGAATTCAGGTATTTTTTTCTTAATGCAGCTGTATTATCATTCTAGGAAAATATTAAATAAGGCTAAGTATTGGATCGGGATTGGATTTTTATCATCCCTGCATAGAAATTAGAAGCGTGAATTGTCACAGGCCTCACGATTCCATCATGATTTAGCTGTTAACACTTCCAAAGCAAAATGATTCTCGACACATCTCAGCATATGGCATCCTAAATGATCACAAAAGGAAGGAAGCTGAGCCATTCTGACTTCATATGCCTTTCATAGGAATGAACAGGGCTCCGTTTCCATGGCTGTGACCTTGCTACTAACACTAGCTGATGGTTAACCAAAATCCTCAGTTCTGAGATATTTTGGTCTAGAAAAGTCGTGACAGCATGTAAAGTATGTAAAGCCAGCTTGCCGAGGGGTGGAGGTACAGTTGTGTTGTACAGTACCAGCTGTTTAGTCACATACCAGCAGAAGTTTCATTTGAAAGAGTACTAGGAGTTCATGCAAGCATCAGTGAAATAGACACCAGCAGGTAGCAGACTCTAGCTGATGCTTTCCTGAGATGCCAAAAACTTGCAGCAGATAACCCAAAGGCTTACAAAGGAGTTGCTCAACTTCATTAGAGACCAGGTTTAGTATACCATTCAGAAAATACAATTCACAGACTGCAGTACCCGAACTATACAACCGAGTGTCATCATAGTTATTGCACGGTTAGGGTTAACCCCAGATGTTAAAGCCATGAGCCAACCTGAAGGTTATTGTGATCATGTAGATATTTGCTTCTCTACAGTTTTGCATTTCAAATATTTCTCTATAAAAACAACGAATCTCTGTCTGTCTGTGCCTCAAATATCTCTGCAGATCAGGATCAGACTGACCTGAGATTTTCAACATGGCTGTTAATTATTACTGTGTTTGTTTGAAAGAATAGGGTGTGAAGAACTTAGAACTCCACCTGCCTGCTACTCTCTCAATGACACTTTCGCTGTTAGATGCTCAATTACCTTTGTGTGTCAAAACAACAAAAAATTATTTTCCAACTTTAGCCACCAGTAAGAGTTGGGCTCTTAAAACATTCGATCCTTCTTGTCTGGTACGTGTCAGCTTCCTCTTAACTATGCATCATAGTTTATAGTTCAGACTCTCCATTTAAAAACCATGATGACATCACTATGACGCACAATGACATCATCAGGACTATTATCAGACTTAAGACATACAACAGAAACACAAACAGAAGTCGTTATACATATACTGTCCCTTAAACTACATCTATTATTTTGATAAGATTATTTTTATTCATAAGAATGGTGTATTTGAAAATACAGCTAGATAATGTGGATCTTTATCCTGGTTAAACTGAACCATTGTATTTATCCTCCTTCTGTTGTTCCAAGTCAATTATATTAGCTGTATATTCATCATTTTAGAGGCTTTGATATTAATGTAATTACATCAAGTTTTTCCCTTTCTGTCCTTCGAGTTTTTGAAATCAGCTGCTCTGTCTGAAAAACTGTGAGCAGAGCAGATATGGAGGCCTGCAGAGAGTCGAAGGCAGAGTTGCTTGTGACATAACGGTTAACAGTGGTTAAACACTGTATAAGTCTATTTTTCTTCATTAAGCAGAGATAAGACAAATAGTGTTAAAAAAGACAGTGACACTTGAAGTTAGTAAAACAGTCAGCCGTTCTTTTCACTCTCTTTACTTGTTCATACAGTCGCTGCCAGCTTTCTTTCTGTAGCTGTTTGACAGTAGATATTATCAATCATGTACTGTCCATTCACACAGACAGCTGACATGTAGGATGTTCAAAGACTCTCACATGGGAAAAGCTTAAAAGATATTGTGAAGCCAGCAAAACTTTTGGTTAGAAATGCTAAATCAAATGACATCAACCAGTGATAATAATAACAACCGCATATTATTTTTGTCTGGTGAAGATTTTGTGTACGTACGTTTTGTTTTAATGCATGAACGAGTAGTTTATTTGCCGTCACTTCTCCCATCCTCTTTAAAGGAGTCATCACCTGGTTTTTTACATATCCAGTCCCTCTTGGATCGACGGTGGAAGAGACACATTTACAGCAGGATGCCTCTGAATGGTAAATTCTTTTTTTTCCTTCTAACTTTCACACTCGTGTTTTACATGTAAGACCTGAGTCTTAATGCTGGCAGTCACGATGTATGGCGTGAAAATGACAGAGAAATAAGCAGATTTGGCGTGCTCACTCAGAAAGTCTGGCTGAGGACGGCTGTGAGCCGATGCTTATGCAAGTAGCCTCCTGTGGTAACGTCACCACAGGAGCAGAGTCAAAATCTTGTGCTTTAGGAATGCGCACTATTGTGCGCTATTCCTGTTCGGAAAAAGAGCCAAAGCAAAAAAAATAAGCCACTTTCAAACTCCAGCTTTTCAGGCAAGTTTCAACAGAGGTCCACCACCAATTTGCATGATTTAACGAGAGAAATTGCGATTTCCGGGTGATGACTCCTTTAATGCTAAGAGAATTGCAATTTGGTCAGCAGCGTACACTCAAATACTGATCCCAGTCTGTGACGCTGTCTCCTACGGGACCAGGTCTGGATACAAGTTTGAGTAAATAAAAGCCGGCTATTAATGTTTTCGATCCAAAAAGCTGCTTGGCTACGTGTTCTTAATGAAATGCTGATTTATGTTTGGAAACATGTCGCTGACAGCACTCGCAGCCTGTTCACACTTTTTTTTTTCTTAACCCTCTAAGACCCACTGTTGTAATATTACAACGTTACATTTAGCCACCCAAAAAAAAAATCTGTTACATTTTATCTTGTTTTTTTACCACATTTACATAGTCATTGGGTCCTATTGTTTAGTCTCATGATGCTATTTAATAGTACTTTTGTTTATAAGTTCTGCCTCATGGCCATGAACTCACTCAACCTCTCATGGTTTCGTTCGGACAACATTGCTTTGTTTAATTGGACTAAATTCATCAGATTCAAGTAAGCAAAATGTCTTTTATATATTTTTTTGTTGTTATTACAATGTCTAGAACATGTACATATGTAGTTTTTGTAGAATAGATTCATCAAGTTTCATTTAGAGCTTGTTACATATTTGTTGCAATATTACAACGTTGGGTGAGTGTGGTAGTCAAAATAGCAGGCTTGTTGCAGTGGGAACAAACAGGTTGTATTCTCTCCACTACACCACTGCCTGAAACAGTGTGTTTTTTTATACATGGAAAGTATACATACTACCCTTGGGTTCAAATTTGACTGATTTAAAAGTTTATCTCCAAAAAAATGTAGTTAATTTGATCAGACTGACCTAAAATTCCACAACTTTGTCCACAAAGAGGATATCAACAGACATTCAGTTCTGGGAAAGGTGAACATTTTCCTGAATGTGGATGTGTGGATGTAAGCTGGGGTATGCATGTTTTCCTTTTAGTATGATAATTAGAGGGCATTACAAGCAGTATTGTCATGTCAAGGCAGTATTGTGTGACTTAATGGCTGGTGATTGGGATGCACATTTCTTTTAGCATGATAAGTAGAGAGCATAGGCTAAGCCATTTACATTTACATTTAGGGCATTTAGCAGATGCTTTTGTCCAAAGCGACTTAGAATAAGCAGACAGTATTGTCTGCCTGGAAAACACTGGGGAATTCATTACGTGGGAACAGCCAGGCAGGTGCGCCTGCCCAACTGTGACCTTGAAGACGAGAAGAGCTTGAAGAAAAAGGGGAGAGGAAGCGATGACGTCAGAGTGGAGGGGAATCACAACATCTGTGCTGTCAAATGGTCTGACAACAGGGCCATCACACTTGTGTTATCCTTTGCTGGACCTGAACCTGTGCAGAAGATTCAACGCTGGGACAAAGCCAGCCGAACCTACACTGAAGTTGAGAGGCCTTACATTGTTGGTGCCAACAACAAGTACATGGGAGGTGTGGATTTGTTGGACTCATTTACAGCCAAATAGAGGTCCCCCATCAAATCCCGTCGCTGGTACATGTACATCTTCTGGCACACCATCATCCTCTCTCAAGATGTCTAGCAAAGAGACAATGAACAGGAGACAGTTTCAGGCACAGCCAGCATCCTCTCTCATCCTGGTGAACATGGCGCTCCAAACTCCAAAGAGAGGATGACCATCTTCAGGCCAAGGGAGCCCATCAACAGTGACATCAGGAAGCTCTCTGACTCCTCAGAAGAGACCATCCAAGAGAAGGGCACACTTCCATTGGATGTACACAAGGACCTAGTTGCGCATTTCCCAGTGAAGACAGGGAGAGGAAGCTGCAGACACTGCATTAAAGGATACACTAACATGCGATGCAGCAAGTGTGATGTTCACCTTTGCTTTTCAGAGGACAAGAACTGTTTTTGGGACTTTCACTTTGATTGAAAGTCAGCCATGAAAAGGAAAAAAAGGAATGAAGAAGTCACTATAAAAAGCTATTTAATAAAAAAAATAAAATAAAATTCTTCATAAAAATATGAATGTGTGATTTTTATTAATGTTATATACCTTTATGGGGCTAAGTAAGCAATCAACTCTGCAAATGAACCCTTAGTTGTTCTGAATTGCTGTTCAGAGAATATGAGTACACATACAGAAATTCTGCTTTTTTTTCAAAAACATTTTTGAAAAAAACATTTTTTTTTCAAAAACTCTTTCATTTCTGCATCAGAGGCCTCCTACAACAACATCTGAAGGGTCAAAAAATTTTTTTTTTTTAGGTTTTTCTATATTTGGGTCTTACAGGGTTAACCCAGCACGTCTGGACAGAGTTGTTCGAGCCTGACCATTGAGAGCTCGGACTGACCCAAGGAAAGAGCTGGAGCCTGTATGGCTACAGTCTGTGCCCGGAGCAACACATTTATTTATAAGTTTAATCGCTAGTAAACTTAAATGAATGTGTGCTCCAGATCCGGCTCTTTCTCATTATAACTCTTTTGAACAGTAATAATGAGTTGATTATATTATATTTTTCCATCTTTGCTGAGCATAAGATTTGTTCAGAATTAAATAAAAGCCTCTCCCATATAGAGAAATAGCCTACTATATTGACACACATCTGCATCTGGACATAGGCTTATGTGCTGCTCTCATATCGAGAGTTGCTGACGCCTATTATTTACTACAGGCCTTCTATCTTTATTATTATTATTATTATTATTACGTTTATTATTATTATTTTTTTTTTATATTACGTTTATAATTTTCAGGGAGAAAGAAGTAACCTAGATCGAGAATATAAACAAAACAGTTTTACCAAAATAAAAAATGTCTGTGTGCAACAGGGTCCAAGTTACAAAAAATGATCAGCATTTTATCACATTAATGTCAACGATGGAGGAAAGAAAAGACAGCACTCAGACAAACATACTGAAGTTCATTGCTCTGTGTGACATTTTGCAAACATTCAAATTAAAGACCACCAAGTCACAATACATGTCATTTAGGCTTTCAGGGCTGTATGGTTTGTCCCGTTTGTCCTAGTGGTGTTGCAGTACCCTGCTAGTCCAATTGGCGAATACGCTCAACCAATTGTATTCGGGAATACGATGGTGATTGGCATGCCCCCAAGGCCCGCCCCCTTACTGACAAAAACCGGCCACTAAAAAAAAATCACTCGCGCGCGCGAGCAGGGAGGAAAGTTATCCGAGCGAAGAGAGGAGAGTTTCACAAGCGAGCAGTCTGCCCGCGCGAGCATGGTAAAGTATTGCGAGCGGACTCTGCGCACGCTCAAGCTGTTTTTCTCCTCGCAGGCCACAATATTGCTCTAGGGGGCAGAGATGCAGGATAAAAAATAGCTCGCAAGTACTTGGAAAAGCGCTTGGGGAAAAAAAATGCGCGCGGATGTTTGATTTGTGCGCGCGGATGTTTTATTTGCGCAATTTATGGCAGTATTCTATGCCAATACTAGACCACCCCCACGCCCCACCTCTTGAGTTGACGGATGCGCCAGCGCGTCCATACCGGATTTACGATAAATAATGTCTGCCACGCTTTTTCACAAACATTGCCGTCACGTTTGCTTTTTGTCTGGTGCAGGAAGAAATAGTAAAAAACTGTCTTTTGTCACGAAAGTGTCCGCAAGCAGGGAGTGTTTGCAAGCAAAAAACACGTTCCTATTGGTGGAAAAAGGCACCACACCAACCAATCACAAAATTATATGGCAAAACACGTGATTTGGTTGCTGAGGAAAAGGGGGAGGGTGACAGCAGCAGTGACGTGGTAGTGATAGAGACAGCGAGTTTTGAGAGTTTTGTGACATTTAGCGTGTTTGGAGTGTATAGTTTTTGTGTTATGTAGTATTTGGTGTAGTGTGTTTAGTGTGTAGTGGAGTCGTTTTTTTGTTTAATGAGTCAAAATTCAATGCATTTTTGTATATTTTTCTCTCTTCTAATAAGATGTGCTGTGTGGTTTATTTTAGCCCCATGATGTAACCTTCAACACAATACTAACAATGATCAAAACTACAAGCAGTGATGAACGGGGCCTCGCACTGCACGCTCACCTGTTAGTGGCATGTCATGACGGGGAGAAAACAAGCAGTGAAAATCATGTCAATCGGATGATGTTTGTCTGACTTCCTGTGTCCAGTGGGTGGCGCTATGGATATGACACAGTATTGATGCACAGATCTATTCATGGCGACTCCATCTAGATTCCTGAGAGATTTGGCTGAGATAGGAACTAGTATGAAGAAGTTATTAGGACTTGATGCTTCATGATGAAGGATTTTGATGGCGGGCACCGCCCAGGCCAGGAAGTATGACGTAGGATGAACATTTTCCTAGCGTGTCATTGGCATGGTCCGAGGAGTATACTGACTGACTGTGAAGTCTGTGGTGTCCAATTTGTAGGAGGAAGACGTGAAAGTATGATGTACGGTAATATTTCATTATGGCCGCAAAATTCAAAATGGCCGACTTTGAATGGATGTGTAGATGTATTCAGGGCGAGACTGTCTACATTTATGAGGAAATCTGTGGAGATGGGGCATTGTATGTGGAAGTTACAGTGGGGCAAAAAAGTATTTAGTCAGCCACCAATTGTGCAAGTTCTCCCACTTAAAAAGATGAGAGAGGCCTGTAATTTTCATCATAGGTACACTTCAACTATGAGAGACAGAATGAGGGGAAAGAATCCAGGAAATCACACTGTAGGATTTTTAATGAATTGATTGGTAAATTCCTCGGTAAAATAAGTATTTGGTCACCTACAAACAAGCAAGATTTCTGGCTCTCACAGACCTGTAACTTCTTTAAGAGGCTCCTCTGTCCTCCACTCCTTACCTGTATTAATGGCACCTGTTTGAACTCGTTATCAGTATAAAAGACACCTGTCCACAACCTCAAACAGTCACACTCCAAACTCCACTATGGCCAAGACCAGAGAGCTGTCAAAGGAAACCAGAAACAAAATTGTAGACCTGCACCAGGCTGGGAAGACTGAATCTGCAATAGGTAAGCAGCTTGGTGTGAAGAAATCAACTGTGGGAGCAATTATTAGAAAATGGAAGACATACAAGACCACTGATAATCTCCCTCGATCTGGGGCTCCACACAAGATCTCACCCCGTGGGGTCAAAATGATCACAAGAACGGTGAGCAAAAATCCCAGAACCATACGAGGGGACCTAGTGAATGACCTGCAGAGAGCTGGGACCAAAGTAACAAAGGCTACCATCAGTAACACACTACGCCGCCAGGGACTCAAATCCTGCAGTGCCAGACGTGTCCCCCTGCTTAAGCCAGTACATGTCCAGGCCCGTCTGAAGTTTGCTAGAGAGCATTTGGATGATCCAGAAGAGGATTGGGAGAATGTCATATGTTCAGATGAAACCAAAATAGAACTTTTTGGTAAAAACTCAACTTGTCGTGTTTGGAGGAGAAAGAATGCTGAGTTGCATCCAAAGAACACCATACCTACTGTGAAGCATGGGGGTGGAAACATCATGCTTTGGGGCTGTTTTTCTGCAAAGGGACCAGGACGACTGATCCGTGTAAAGGAAAGAATGAATGGGGCCATGTATCCTGAGATTTTGAGTGAAAACCTCCTTCCATCAGCAAGGGCATTGAAGATTTTGGCTCCCAAGAGGGCAGTTTATCATGTTTTAACCAGCCAAGTGGGCAGTTTAGTGTGTTTTGCCAACCAAGAGGGCACTTTAGCGTACGTTTTGGCTCCCAAGAGGGCACTTTAGCGTGTGTTTTGGCTCCCAAGAGGGCACTTTAGCGTGGGTTTTCGCTCCCAAGAGGGCACTTGAGCGCGTGTTTTGGCTCCCAAGAGGGCACTTTAGCGCGTGTTTTTCAATAATTGGGCCACGAGGGGGGGCGACTGCCCCCTCTGCCCCAATTATTGAAAAACAGCAAGTGTGTGAAAACCTTGTGAAGACTTACAGAAAACGTTTGACCTCTGTCATTACCAACAAAGGGTATACAACAAAGTATTGAGATGAACTTTTGTTATTGACCAAATACTTATTTTCCACCATAATTTGCAAATAAATTCTTTAAAAATCAGACAATGTGATTTTCTGGATTTTATTTTCTCATTTTGTCTCTCATAGTTGCAGTATACCTATGATGAAAATTACAGGCCTCTCTCATCTTTTTTAAGTGGGAGAACTAAATACCTTTTTGCCCCACTGTATAAGGGCTTGATGCTTGACAGCAAAGGGGAAAAATGGCGTCCGCCGTCACACCCACCAGGTATGACACAGCTGAATGATTTCAATAACTTTTGTTCTTCAAGGCATGAAGATGATACTGAGTTAATGTGAAGACTGTGGTGTTTAAGCTCTAGGACAAGATAGTTTTCAAAGTAGGTATGAATTTGGGAAAAATGCCGCCACACATCAAAATGGCTGACTTCCTGTTGGAGTGACTTCTTTCCTTCCAATTACAATAGGGACCTCGCAGGTCTACCTGCTCGGGCCCTAATAATGATACTACAGAATAAAAAGAGCCCTTGTAACTGTATCAGTATCGGTGATTTGTGTATTGGAAGTGGATCGGAACTGAAAAAATGTCATGTTTCTATTAATGGTGATCAGAGCTGGAGCAAATAAACATCTGCAGTGTTGCAGGGTTTGAGTATGAATGCCAGTTTCACCCATTCAAACTGAAGACAAAATCCAGATGTGTAGCCATTGGTGAGTGTTTTGTTCAGTGACAAAGAGTTATTATGGAGCGATAATTTTTTTCATGTGTCTTAAGTTTTACATTTCCAATACTTTTTTAGAATGTCTGAACACCTTGGTATTGGTTCACCCACATTGCTGTCACATATCTTTCGGTCCCTACTCTCTATGTCTGCTCCTCCTTTTCATGCCCTCTCTTTTCCCTCTCTACGTCCCTCAGCGCAGCTGCTCAGCCCTGTAATCAGCTCATTGTCCATGAAGGGGCAAGGACAAAAGCAGGCAAATTCAGATTAACCAGGCAGCGGGGACCTGAACCCATCATCAGTGCACTGGGCCTTTCATGTGTTTTAATGGCTTGTGACAGGCTCTTTCTCACAGATTCAGTGACAAACTTCTCGATTCTGGATGGGGATTTTTGAACTCTCGGCTCTTGTCACACAGCTGAGAGCCATGACCCAATTGACCAGTCGCTTTTTGATGACAATCATTTCAACGGTGAAGCTTCCAAACAAGGGGGTACGACTACATAATCCCTGCCTCTCCATTCAGCCTAAGCACCACAGTCAGAGCACTGAGGAGCAAAGAGACAAGTAACATGTCTAGAAACCTAACTTAGATGGTTATCTTAAACAACATAATGCTGCACTGCTCAGCTACCAGCAGATTCAACCTATGACACTTATATCATTAGGCCCCATCCAGAAGTTCTAATTCAAACAGCAAGCACCAGTCAGGCAACTGGAAATAAACAAAATCTTGAAAAAGTGTCTCTTCTTAAGAACATTCACTGACTTGTGAAATGTCTTCATTTTAGGGCTGCACGATTCTGGAAAAAATGTGAATCCCGATTTTTTTGCTTAGAATTGAGATCACGATTCTCTGGCACGATTTTTTCACAAAATGTTTATTGCACTGATGAGTAAAAAAACATTGTAGTATGGCAGAGGCATAAAGCAATGTTTTTTTTTGTTTTGTTCAAGTTCTATCATTGGATGAGAAATTATTTTTACAAAAGAAAAAAAATAAATAATTTGTCTCCAAGATGAGAGGGAATCCTTTAATCCCTCATGTTGAACAGTGTTTATTGGGGCCGTATCTTTGGCTAGGTGATATGTGATAGCTGCTTTGATCGGCTTTCTAAAACAGAGGCGTAATATTCATCGAGTAAACATGTGACGTGACATGAAGCCCGAAGTTGGGCTGGGAACAGTTGACAACAAATTTGTCTTCAAAATAAGAGCTTTACATTGTACCCCATTGTAGTTTAGAACTGGGTTCTTAGCGGGGGGCTTTTACTTTGAAAGCATCCCGTGTTGTAAAGCTTTACCACAGGTTGAGGGAGGAGGCAGCGGCAGTGCTGCGTTTGGGGGCGCTGCACTGCCGCTGCCTCCGTGAGGAAAATAGGAGCATTTGTTTGTGATTCAGCTCGAGATATAAAATGCTCCAGAATCGCTATGTGTAGAAATAAGATCACGTGTATGTGTGAATCGAGATCACGTTTTTTTAACGATTTTTTTGTGCAGCCCTACTTCATTTCATGTCATATTTGATTCTTCTGGATCAGAATCAGAATCAGAATACTTTATTAATATAGGGTTTGTAAAGTCTAGAGTTTAGCTAATGTTTCAAACACTAATTCCTGCAAACTCCAAGGCCATGGAGCCTTCCGAGGATGCCCCTTTAAGTCATGATACTATCACCAGTAATCAATGAGCCATTTACCAGTAGAATATTTCCAAACAGGTGTTTTTGGAGCATTCCACAACTTTCCCAGTCTTTTGTTGAGCCCGTCTCAACCTTTATTCCGCATTTACACATCAGACCTGATGAAAGTTACTTAATTTGGTTCTCCTAACAATCTAGTTGGTAGCTGGTTGGAGTCCATGGCCACTATATTTTAAGATTTAGCAGCCAATGTTTGCAGACCAAACTGTCAGGCTGGTCCTCTTTACAGTCATCTTTCTTACCATCAGTTTCTCTGAATCAGCACGGACTTTGAGGAGCTCGGTGATGGCATCCACAAAGCCTTGGTGGTGGAAATTGCACATCTTCTCAATCTCACGGTCATGATTCCTTATTCGGGCATCCAGCTTTTCCATGAAGCGCTTGTGGGCATTGGGCTGGTCATCATAAATAGACCTGAGAGAGACAAACATGGGAGTTGAAGGAACAGAAGAGGAGTGGGTCAGGCAGGAAATATGGACAAATACAAAACAGTCTGAACCATTGCTTGAATGAAAATTATTTGCTCATATGTCCATCTGCAGCCTGATATAGGTTCCTCATTTCACTCTCTCACACAGTCTACAAAACCCACGGACAGATGAATCAGCAGCTCTTCTGGGAGCAGCGTCTCTCCTCCTCCTCTGGCAGGAGTGACAGTGAGTTACTTTGGAGTAAATATCTGTGTATCAGTGAAGTCAGTGCAAGAGCAGGCATTCTGTGACATGACCGTGAATAATCACATCAAGTCAATAATCATGGTTGATAATGAATAGGTAGGTAAAGGCAGGCACACTATCTTAATGAGCTCTTCTTTGGAATCATGAGAAAGTTTCATCAACAGACAAGGCTGAGTTTAATGCACTTACTGCACATTCTCAAAACATTCTCATACAACCTTAATATTCCTCAAAGTGGAATAACACAATAATCTTTTAATTGTATCTCTTTTAATTTTCAGTTTCATATGGGCTTTTAATTATGACCAGGGCTCGACAGTGTGACTTTTTTGCTCGCATTTGCGAGTTGATTATATTCAGTGCAAACAGGAAATTACATTCAGTCGCATCAGTGCGACTCCGACAGAAACTGTAGTACATGCACCAGTAGCGTCACATCATGGCGATAGGCCACGGTGCAAATATTTGTTTTGTGCCCCTAAACACAGGCGCGAGCACACACACGCACGCACGCACACAAACACACATGCACAGCCACTCGAGAGAACTGCTAATGCAGGGCTGGACTGGCCATCGGGAGTACCGGGATTTTTCCCGGTGGGCCGATCAATAATGGGCCGATGGACGGCCGTTTTTTTATTTTATTTTTATTTATTCATTTATTTATTTATTTATTCTGCTGCGCCTAGATGTTTCTCTGTCGACCCCACGAGAGTGAGAGATTGGCGATAAAATAAAACGGAACTGTCCGAGGAGGACAGCAACAGGACCAGGCTGCCTGCTGGAGGGAGGAAAAAGGCAAGCGAGGAGCCTGAGATAAAAATGCAGGAATGAGTTATCAGCAAACGGGCACGCAACGAGAGAGTGTCCTGCAAAATGATCAGGGCGATGGAGAAACAAATGTACGCCACTGTGAGTGACAGCAGAGATGAGGAGTTTGCAGCGAGTACTGGTTGGCTGAATTGTTTCCTCCGCCACAACAACTTCACTTGCAGAAGGATGCCAGAGAATTCACCGAGAAGCTGGTGAAGTTTGTGACATTTTCATCCCGGATTTTTGTGAGGAAGGAATTAAACGCCTGTCCCAAATTGCTGCCTGGTCTGTTAAGTGACTGAAACAAATAAATGCACCGACTATTATTTGGTATTTTACGGTATGATAACTCTCCCGGCCGGGGAGATATGCATCACAGTGCTCAGCTGCAGACACAGCAGAGAGGTGACGAGACGCGACTCATCATGACTGACAGGCATCAAGGCCACTCAGCGTTACCTGACCAACCCGCCCCCAGCTATTTCATTCACTAAAACAGGGCCTGTGGCAATTCTGGACAGCTGTTTTTTTTCATTTTTCTTTCTTCCTTTATGGGCCCCTGAAGGCGTCTGGGCCCCGTTGCAGCTGCACCGGTTGCACCGCCGATACATACGCCAATGACATGCACCGTTTTGCTGTTAACGTGAGCACTGAGCAGTATTTTGTTTTGGGCAACCCCCTAACGCATTATTTTCAGAAAACGAGAGTATGATAAGAAGGAAGACAGAAACGAGAGCGACAAAGAAGAAGAAGAGGACGAAGAAGAGGACAGGGCGTTAAACGAGGTGGTAGACGAGGGAATAGATGAGCCGGGTCCGTCGGAGAGAAAGGGAGAGGGTGATGCAGGAGTGCTGCCCATATCTGCAGCCCAGTGCGAGAGGGGGTTTTCGGCCCAAAACCGCATTAAGACCCAGATGCAAAGAGCCAGTTATAACATAAAAAAATGGTCTACAGGGTTAGGATTAGGCTAAATAAGTACTTTATTTGTTTGAAAATGACGTTTTTACCAAAATTGTCATTGTGCTACTAAAAATGTTGTGTGCTGCTAAATTTTTCAACATGGTAGCATAGTGCTACTTGGAAAGAAGCTTAGCGTCAAGCCCTGTTGACCCAGTATATCTTTCATATAAAGGTTGCCCTCGCAGTCTGAAACTAACTGGATTCACGAACACATCCATGTTTTGAGCTAAACAATTGAAGGGGTAATGGTTACGTTTTAATCATTAACCAACGTTTGTGTAGTTAGGTCTGTAACACACCTGAGCTGGATGGGGAAACGAGAGATGAACTACGAGCTCGGCAGCCTATGCATTCCTCCACCTGTCAATGATGCACTCTCACCGGTTGTTGTAAAGTATGCTTGTGTTTCAGCCCACGGAATCTATCTTTTAATGCGGAATATTGAGGAATTTGACATAATTTCACTGAAATGCTGTTTTCATGTGGAAGAGGAGCGTATGTCTGGGGAAAACTGCACAGAGGGAAGCAAATCTGGGTGGCACAACAAGCCCCCTCCACAGACTGAATTCCCCCGTCAAAACAATGTAAGCATGGCGAAGCGGCTGTCCACGGCTCCGTCTTCATCGGCGAAAAAACTCGACATTAACCCCTCAGTACAGAGCAGAGCAGTTCCTGAATGACTTTTATGTGTCAGGTGAACTGTTGTTTTGCAAAGAAGCAGACCTGAGGAATCATAATTAAAGTTGTTATGCGTGAGAGTTAGCCACCTGTCCGATTCATATTATCGGCATATAATACCAGAGTGACTGTTAACTGCTGCTAACAGTAGCTGCTGTTAGCTAACTAGCCCCGTTAGCCACAGCCCTCTTAACTGACTCTGCCTGTGCTGGGAGCTCAGAGGACAGGGGGATGGTTGGAGTTTTCACTGCTAGCTGGTTAGTATGCTAACTTGACATAACGTCACGAATATAATTTCTCATTTTGTTGGTCATCTTTGCCAATTTTTAGGGGGCCAAGCCCGAGGGCCGAAGGAATGCGTATTTCCTAGGACCAGCGGTGCTAGGAACCCTATTGTAATTGTAAAGATTTTCATTTTTATTTTTCTCCAGCTAAAAGTGGTGCTGTAGGCTAAACCGTGCAAGGGAGGGTGGTGCAATTTGGAGGGTTGGTCCAGACTCCTGCAAATATCTCAGATACAAAAAACGACATATATCCGCCTGCAGGGGGCGCTATAACCTAGGCCAACACTTTTTTGCCTATAACTCCCACACCGTATGTCGAACATTCAAAAACATTGTATCCTCAGATTCCCTGAATAGAGCTGAATCACTTTGCGATTGGCCACGCCCACTTGCGGTTTTTCGCAAAAACTGGAAAACCTACTTTTTCGAACTCCTCCTTGGGGTTTTGTCCGATCTGCGTGAAACTTGGCATGTACACTCTTCAGCTCGACCTGATCTAAAGTTATCAAAAGAATTTTGCTAGGTCAAAAAATGCGCTAATAAGTAACAAACAAATGACTGTAGATAGCTATAAAAATGGAAACTGTTTGATATCTTGGTCAAACTAAATGCTATTAACACTAGGGATGGGCATTTCAAGCAAAACTACTATTCAATAATCACAGGGAACTAATCGATTATTTTTCGAATCGAAATGCTATACTGCCCCCGTGCGGACGGCGCCAGTAAAACAAAGGAATATTTTTTTTCAGACATGATTTACTAATCGAATATTTATGATTTAACGACTATTCGAATAATCGAAAATCATTGCCCATCCCTAATTAACACCAGATTTGGGATCCTTGGTTGCGATGACACTGGGAAGGTATGAGCTGAATTTGGCGAATTTAGGGGGGTTGGGGGGTTCATAACTGCTTGCAGTTCTAGTTTTTTTTTGTATTTACAACTTAAATTTTCAGAACAATTTTGGTATGCAAACTGGATTTACTGGATCTGCCTGTGAGCTGACCATGTTTTTATTCAATGAAACCCACATGAAACCCATAAAAACACAAAATATACTACTGTATGAAGACATGATGAAGACATGATGAAGTCATGATGAAGATAAAGTGTTTTTGATGCACTTTAATGTACTGTACGGTACAGTATTGAGGAAATGTGTTTGTCACTACAATACATTTAAGGTAATTTCTATTAAATTTGTGTACATTTTAGGGTACTAAAATACTGTATGAGCAGCATTATAGTGGCCTGAATCAATGGTCTAAAGTCTGCCTTCGAATTTGGTTTAACAAATGCAAATCACCATTACTTGAAAGACAGTCTAAACTGCTGAGATGGGTTGCTTTTGATCCCGAATTCAAGCCCGCAAGGATTGACAGGAGGTTTAAACATTGGTATAGTAGGGGGATCACTTCTTACTGCTCAATTTCATCAAAGGGAGAATTTGATAGTTTTCAGAAAATTTCAGAAACATATGGGTTACAAAAATAGGATATTTTTAGGTATCTTCAAAGCAGGTCTTATTTTAATGATGAGATAAAACCAAAAGAGGAGTGGGAGACCAACTTAAATTGACATATATCGACATGTACAAAAATAAGGTCAATAAGAAATGGGAGAAAGAATCTGTCATTACAGAGGAAGAATGGTTAAATAAATGCTCTGTGCAGTCAACTTCCACTTGTTCTGGTCTTTGGAGAGACTTCTGCTGACGGAATATTTGGTTAGATATTTCATAACTTCTAAGTTAAAATGTGTGCAGACAGGGGAGACAGTTAGAGGTTTATGTTGGAGGAACTGTGGTGAACAGCTGGCAGACCATTTTCATATATTCTGGAGCTGCCCAGCTACTCAGCCATTCTGGCAAGAGATTACACTGGTATTACAAAATATCTTTGGTGATGAAATTTACTGCTCTTTCTCTACAATCTATTTGGGCAATATTGCACCCCATTCACTGGTGCGAGACAATTATCTTTTTAAAATATTATTAGCAGCCAGCAAGAAAGCTGTAACCCGAAAGTGGTTGCAGGCCACAGCTCCAACAGAGATGGACTGGATTGATATCGTGACTAATATTCAAAATATGGAAAGGATGACCTTTTTGCTAAGTCTAAGGATGGATAACTATTTGCAGTACTGGGAAAAATGGATTGTGTTTGTGACCACAAGAGATGCTTACTGAGCCATTACTGTATAAACTGACTTGTATCACCATCAGTATAATGTCTGTATGAATGTGTAGGTGACCAACTGTTCTATGTCTTTCTGTGTGTTGTATGTCATTTATGTTCTTTCTATAAAAATAAAGTACAAAAATAAATAATAATAATTTGTGTACATTTTAGTCATTTACATTTAAAACACACCATTTTTGGTAGTATAATAAGAGTAAAAGGTAAAAAAAAACGGGATTCCCAAAAATTAAAACGGAATTCCCAAAAATTACAATGGAAAAAACGGAATTTGGGAAAAAATAAAACAGATTTTATACGGCCCTGGCTTAGTTTAATTCCTATCAACCGCATTACGTGGCCTGCTTAGCTCAGGGATCATTTCTCCACATAGACTGTTATTACGGACACCAGGGTGGGAATTTCACGGCGGCCATGGCCGCCATTGCCCCGCACTTTGGCCTTGATGCCCCGTGAAAAAAACAAATCATCGTACGGCCACAGTGGCCTTTGTGCCCCTGGTGGGGTCTCATCATCACAATGATCTCACATGAAAGCCTCTTACACAGCAGCAGCATCTCAAAACGGAAGAACGACACTTACAGCACAGTTGCGCAAGCGAGCTCAGCCGGTTTAGATATGATACGTAACTGACTTATGTGGCATGATTTAGTGCAGTAAAGTTGGAAATATATTCACAGATTCGAACTTCCCGTATCAATAACTCATAAGCGAAACATTGTTAAAACACAAACGACGACTCTATACTACCGTTGTAAGGTAGACAACAAGCTACAACCATATTTTCGTTAAAACAAGCGCTCCTGGAGGCTGGACATTAACATTGGTCTCTATGGTCAGCCGTCTGTGAGACATGGGCGCAGGGACCATCTACAAAGTGCAACACTGAAAATAGATACTACAAAAAAATATTCAATAACTTCAGTATTATTCAGTGTAGTGTCACCAAAATCCACACATCAGTGGTCTCCTGCTGGTTATTCTACAATTTTTTGTTTAGAAAAAATGTGCTTTGGCATAATTTTGGGGAATTTTTATTGGGAGAAATATTCAATAACTTCACTAATATTCAGTGTAGTGTCACCAAAATCACCTAACCCTAACCCTACTTAAAAAAAATGTTTTCTAATGTAACAATAACTTGATATTGGTATTAAAAAATATTTGAATACATAATCCATGTCTTATCATAAATAAGGATGTTGGTATCAATCTGAAAGGTAAATCATCAAATTTTACTCAGTGGCCTTTATGCCCTGTCATGTGGCCTTGGTGCCCCTAAAAAAAAAAAAAAATTTTAAAGTGAAAGCCAAATGGCCTTGCCCCTAAAATGACAAAATTCCAACCCTGGCGGACACACACCACTACATTCTGAATTGAGTTGGCGCGATGGCAGAGAGCCAAAAAAACGTCTAAAGACAGAGAACTGTCCAAAGATTGGGATCATTCACATTTAAAAAAGAAGATAACAAAGTGTAATGTGCCCACTGCAAAGCAGAACTGGTGTACCACAAGTCAACAATAGCCCCATTCACACTGGCTTTTGGGTGCAACTTTAGTACGCCAATTCCCCGCCTTCGTCTCAGTGTTAATCTCTTGGAGGCGGCGAGGGGTGGAATTTCGCTCCGGCCCTGAGACGCCTCTGGAGGTAGTATCAGGGCCGTATTATTGGAGAACCGAACCAGTGTGAACGGATAAGCCGACTTCACGTATAGGGGCGTGTTGATCGGACGGTCAGTTAACTACACGGGTCCTTCACTCAACAAAGCAATGTTACATGACCAAATAGAAGTAACGTAGTGACTCTAACTGTCTTTGACAATTTATATGAGGAAAAAAACATATACGTGGAGAAGCGTCCGTCCTCTCGCCTGTCCTGCCGAATCTTCTTCACATTTCTGCCCGAAAAAGAGCGTCTGTCACCGGCAAAAACTTTAACTCACCGAGTGTTTGTGATGAAAATAAATCACTGCGATAATCAGCACTCCGGACCGAGACTTCAATGAACTTTCCCCCAAAAAACATCCGTCCCGCGAGTGAGGGAGTCAGATTGACAGGGAGGACACGGGGGAACACCTTGAACGTCATCATCATGACGTGAACCGTCACGCCTCTTTAGGAGCCACAGCGGCGGCTTTCTGTGTGAATTCACGGCGGTTCGTCTTTAAGGTGGAGCTGCTTCGCTCTGTGTGAATCACCATCGGCGGAGAATTGCCGAACTGCAGCTGCGGCTTTTATACGTCTTCTCCTGTGTGAATGGGGCTAATGATTCAACATCTGAAACGAAAGCATCCAGCTCATCAAACGTCGCCGACACAAGCCAACTTTAACAATGATGTTAGCTAATTAAACGTAGCCTACCATCGCTAGTTAGACTGTATGGTATTTATAGAGGCTGTAGTCTGATGTCGGTATGACTAGATGTCATAATAAGATGTGGAAACTAATTTGTCTTAAATTGCAAGAGAGTAATAGCCTACACTAAATAACTCTCTCTACACACACACACACTCATCTCGTCTTTCTCACTCACACACAAAAAAACACACACCCTTACTCCCGGTGTTAGGATTTTTTTCAGGAATAAAGGCCAATTGCTTAGTCTATTTAACAGGCCTGTCATTTTCGTTATGCATTTTTGTTAAGATTACTCAATTAATCGATGGGATAATCGGTACAGTACTCGATTCTAAAAATATTTGATAGCTGCAGATCTAGTGTGCACACTGAACAACAGCACAGCAAAAACAATGAGAACCAACTGTGCTGTTGGGAGGCCTCAGTGGACAGTTGTTTGCACATTATTGTAAAGAACCCTGCTATGAATCACTATAGGTCATCCAACAACCACACACACACACACACACACACTTGTCTGTCCTATCCTGGCCTGGCTTCAACAGGCACAGATGGATGTGTGTGTGTGTGTGTGTGTGTGTGTGTGTGTGTGTGTGTGTGAGAGAGAGAGAGGTTATGATGGCTGAGGGAGGAGAGAAAAGCAATGAAAATGTGGTTGATGAAGACCTTGTGGTGAAAAGAAACAGTACTTCTGCTATATGGACTTATTTTTGATTCAGGAGAGACGACGTGTTATAAACACAGTACTGTGTAAAACATGCCAAGCAGTTGTTGCAACTTCTACAGAGAACACAACCAACCTCCATCACCACCTGCAATACAACCATAAAGACCTTCACCAACAATTCAAAACTAAAGTTAGCCATTACAAACTGTATAGTTAATAATATGCAAACTTTAATATTTGTTTATTTATCACAAGTTATATCGTCATCGCAATATTGAACAGTGTTATCGCACATGGCAGATTTCCCTCATATCGTGCCGGCCTAGTAGAAACAGTCTGCATGCCTTTTTGCTTGCTTTTATACACCTGTGGCCATGGAAGTGATTGGAACACCTGATTTCAATGAATATTGAAATCAGTGAATGAATATTTTTAGCAATATAGTGTATCACCTCCTTTTAGAGTTTTTGAATGTCTATATCTGTATCTATACCTATTCATTGGTTTATTCATCTACCAAAATCCATTTGCACTGAAATAATAGTAACGCTTCCCACAGGAAATTTGGGATTTGTAAAGATTAAGTTATCACAAAGCATGTAATTAGACCCATTGTTCAAATCACTTGGTGGCCCTAATTGTAACACTTCACTGACTGTGAAGTTGCAAAACTAAAAAAGTAGCAAGGACGTGAGCTTTTTCAAAACCCTGAGAGACTACCTGCTGTGAATGAACGCTTCCACCTGTTTTTCTCTTTTTGTCCTCTCTCTTGCTATGTATTCATTTATCTTTAATGTAAATAGCTCCCTGCATTGTTCTTACACCTGATTTTCCTTGTTTTAATATGTCAAATCTAGTTCTGACACAATGTTTCCACTTTCTGTGTTTACACGAGCAGTATGTCACATTCATCTGGTACATCAAGCAGGAGGCATGCACATCATGTGAGATGCTTCCATGAGGTCAAACTCAGGGACTAAAACCAAATGACACACTATGTCCAAAACAGAACAACAAGTGTGTCTACCTTCAACTACTATATGACTTTAAAAACACGGCCAGTTTAAAACCTTATTAATCTGTCCAAATGCTGTTTGTTACATTATACAAGACATATCATTAAGAAAATAACTAGTCAACGGCATGGCCCTCACCCTAACCCTGCAGTGTACCAACAAAAGCAGCTAACTGTCTGCTTTTTTGCTTTCTGAGTTTCCCTGAGTTGCAGGAGGTGAAGGCAGGTACATTCCAGTTGCTGTAGAACTGGGGCAGGGTTAGAATCTTAAGAATTTGCATATCAATAAAACATTACATAGATTATGAAGCAAAGTTAGAGAAGCAAAGAGCTACATCCAATCCACTCTAAAGCCACTTGGAGACGGTCATTGTAATTGTGATGAACAGAGATTTAGGGGTTTAATTGATGCCAGGAGAGGTAAAAATTTGAGGAAAAAAGGTAGATCAACAAGCACACCTTCTTAGACACAACTAAGGTTACACCGCTCATTCTACAGCCATAAAACAAGCAGTAGGTAGATGGTGTGAGGAAATAATGAATGAGCTTCCCGACCCCTACAAAAACTATGTGGCCTTATCTCTGCTGGAGTAACTGCTCCATCTAGTGACATCATAGTGAAATGCAACCTTCATAATTCAGGATAAATAAAATTCAGTCCCAGTCATCTGTATTGACATGGACAGGATCATTTTGTGATATCTGCCCATCTCTGACATTCATTTAGAAATGACCTGAAAATTTCTTAAACAACACCAGAAAAAAAAAAACAGAGGTCCTACTTACTGATACAAAATATGAATCCCGTATAGCTGATGTACCATGTACATTAACCCTCCATCAGCAAATATGGTGGTAACTATTGTGTCTGTTGATTATAGTTGGGGGCCTTAAGCAAATAAATAGGTCATTTCGCGCGAATTCATCTAAAAGCGCCAAATTTGGCACAGATGTAGCTCAGGTCATACTGAAATAATTTAGCTAGGGCGCCGGAGCCAGCGACCCTCAGTATGGAGGACCAAACCTGACATAAGTATAAATAAATAAATAAATAAATAAATAAATGCATAAATGCATAAATAAATACATAAATAAATAAATAAATGCTGAAATAAATGTATAAATAAATAAATGCATAAATAAATACATGCATAAATAAATGAATAAATAAATAAATGCTGAAATAAATGTATAAATAAATAAATAAAAGTATAAATAAAAGAATAAATGCTTTTTATTTATTTATACATTTCTGTTCACCTACATTTATTTATTTCTGTATTTCTGTTCACCTACATATATTTATTTCTGTATTTCTGTGTCCATATGTAAATGAGGAGGTAGGAGGTCCTAACCTCAGTCAAGAGCATGATTGGTCAAATCGGAGAGCCAGACAAAAGCAAACGATTCCTGATCTCAAGCCTCGCTCTCTGTAACGTTGTAAACAGCTCCAGTTAGCTTAATGGCCTCGACCAGTGTGACAGGTTAACTGGCGTTCATTTTAACTTGCGAGGGTCCGAGATGTGCTGGTGGTGTGGTTTGAGAATCCTGTCTGGAGAGCCGTGTCCGCTAACCAGGAAAAACATTCTGCTCATCGCTCCAAGTCATGTATACGTGTATTCGTTTTGACGTGGCTTGAACACTTCTATCCACACGGAGAAGTCGGGGCTGCGACTTGCAAACCACTGCTAGATGAGCGCTACAGAGCACAAAGATGAGATACAAATACAAACTTGATGTCTATTTTACCTTTTTTGACCATAGGAAACCCACTGGAATACTTACATTTATGATTAGGTATATCAGGACCCCCCCAAATTCCCTAAATTCAATATGGCCACTGTCTGAAAAAGGGTTTTGGCTACAAATTTTTAACCAATGTAGTGTCTATTTTATGTTTATTGACCACAGGAAGTCCATTGGCATATTTATATTTATGCTTGTGTTGTGAAGCTAGACATCACCTTTTCTAGAATGGTACCAAGTCTTTTGAGAACCTGCCTCCCACCCAAGCTGCACTGATTCAGCACATTAAAAGAGCACTGCTGCAGGCCAGCTTCTACTGGAATCAGGTAACCGCTGTCCAGCAAGCACATACATACATACATACATACATACATACATACATACATACATATATATGTGTGTATGAGTGTGTATGTATTTGTGTATGTCTCTGTGGAGGTGGGAGGGTTGGGTTCTTTTGATTTTCTTCTCTTGATTTTATTTGCTGTTTCTCTCTCTGTAAGGCACTTTGCGCTACTTTTTTGTATGAAAAGCGCCATACAAATAAAGATTGATTGAGTGATTGAATGTTGATTCATTTCCTTATAAAATTGAAATGCTTTCAGTGTACCACAGGTACATTTTAAAGTGTAATCATATAAGGAAGAATAATACACAATTTTCATTGCAAGGCAATATTTATATTATGTCAAATTGTTAAAAGAATAATATAGTCAATTTGTCCGAAACTCTTAGAGTTTTGCTTAGCATAACAAAACAGCAATAACATGAAAAAAAAAAAACAGTTGAATTCTCATGGTCTCTCTCACATGAATTATCATCATCACTCACAATCACCGGATCGCTTATCGTCTCCACCATCATTGTTTGTACAAGCACCCTCACATGCACATATAGAAGTGCAATGAACTCCGGCTTTACAGCACTTGCAGTGCCCTCTACATGCTTTCTTGCAGCCACAGTGGAGGAGAATGGTGCAGGCTTTACTGGCGTCTCTGAGATTAGTCCAGTAAGGACCCCAAGTCTTACTCGTGGATACCATCCCCATGCATCGAACTCTGGGATATCTTGCTGGACAGCGGCTACGGTTAGCAGTTTATATTATATACATACATATATATATATATATACACACATATATATATATATATATATACACACATATATATATATATACACATATACATATATATATACACACATATATATATATACATATACATATATATATACATATATATACACATATGTGTATGTATATATATATATATATATATATATATATATATACACACACACACACACACACACACACACACATATATATACACGCACACACACACACACACACACACAAGTACCGGGTTGGACCCCCTTTTGCCTTCAGAACTGCTTTAATCCTCCGTGGCATAGATTCAACAAGGTACTGGAAACATTCCTCAGAGAGTTTGGTCCATATTGACATGATAGCATCACGCAGTTGCTGCAGATTTGTCGGCTGCACATCCATGATGCGAATCTCCCGTTCCACCACATCCCAAAGGTGCTCTATTGGATTGAGATCTGGTGACTGTGGAGGCCATTTGAGTACAGTGAACTCATTGTCATGTTCAAGAAACCAGTCTGAGATGATTTGCGCTTTATGACATGGCGCGTTATCCTGCTGGAAGTAGCCATCAGAAGATGGGTACACTGTGGTCATAAAGGGATGGACATGGTCAGCAACAATACTCAGGTAGGCTGTGGCGTTGCCACGATGCTCAATTGGTACTAATGGGCCCAAAGTGTGCCAAGAAAATATCCCCCACACCATTACACCACCACCACCAGCCTGAACCGTTGATACAAGGCAGGATGGATCCATGCTTTCATGTTGTTGACGCCAAATTCTGACCCTACCATCCGAATGTCGCAGCAGAAATCGAGACTCATCAGACCAGGCAACGTTTTTTCCAATCTTCTATTGTCCAATTTTGGTGAGCCTGTGCGAATTGTAGCCTCAGTTTCCTGTTCTTAGCTGACAGGAGTGGCACCCGGTGTGGTCTTCTGCTGCTGTAGCCCATCCGCCTCAAGGTTCGACGTGTTGTGCATTCAGAGATGCTCTTTTGTCTACCTCGGTTGTAACGAGTGGTTATTTGAGTTACTGTTGCCTTTCTATCAGCTCGAACCAGTCTGGCCATTCTCCTCTGACCTCTGGCATCAACAAGGAATTTGCGCCCACAGAACTGCCGCTCACTGGATATTTTCTCTTTTTCGGACCATTCTCTGTAAACCCTAGAGATGGTTGTGCGTGAAAATCCCAGTAGATCAGCAGTTTCTGAAATACTCAGACCAGGC